>NC_044206.1:26970660-27184989 GCF_900880675.1 Sparus aurata | reverse complement strand
CATCCTTCCATCCTTCATGCATTATTCATGAGTGATGGACTCGGTCACATTTAACGCTGCAGACAGACGCTCTGCAGTACCTCCGGCCTCCACCAGATGTCGGCGTTCACCAGTCGATGTTCTCCTTTATGTTCCACACAGAACCTCCAGATTCACTTTACTGACTCAGTGTCGCCTCCTGCTGGACGGATTGTCACTCTGCCACAGAAATTCACCAGAACAACAAATGTTTCCTGCTGCTGTTTGATTGAAACAACAGCACGCAGCTGTTAGAGGAAATTACCAGAGACTGATGAAGTGCTTTAGTTTGATGCATTTTTATTTGGCGTCATCACGCCACCTTCCCAGCATCAGCAGACTGATGTGGACCAATCAGAGCACATCACGCACGGCAGACGCAGCGAGACGAGACAAAGACGTAAAAGCCGTAAGAAGGCGTAAACAGACAGAGAGGGAGACTGGAATGTGGAGAAAAGGCGTGTTAGTGTCTCGTATCTGCAGAGAGTTTCTGATTTTCTCTCTTTGTTGCTGCTCGGGACGCTTTACCAACCCAACATGTGTCTATTTGACGTCCTGGGAATGAGACTCAACAAGCAACTGTCTTTGTGGTGCGTTCAGGAACAGCTGGGACAAATCCTACTGACTCTACCTTTAACTTTAATAGTCTTTGAGTTCTATTAATATGACGTGAGCTTCAGTTAGCTTTGACCACAAATGTCCTTCAGAGGGAGACTTTTTACTCTGATACTCTCTGACTACATGTCAGAGCGTGTGATCGTGTTACAGGAGCTTCCAGGATCAATAAGAACAGAAACATCCTCAGTTTGCTCACGTGGAGCTTCTGTTTTCCTGTTTCCACTCTGAGCCTGTCATGTAGCTGCTGGTTGAAGAAGATGTTTGTTCTTCTGTCGACGTCGTGTTTTACAGGAGCAGCGTTTGTGTCTACCTGCGGGTGGAAGCGAAATAAAGCTGAGTCAGACGTCTTGGCAAACCTTTTATTCTTGTTTAGTGTCAAACACAATGTGTCTCTGGCATTAAACTCTTATTACTCATCAGCTGAATTTAAACCCACATTTTTAAGCCTGCAGATGAGCTGCACCAGCCTCTATTAGCTGTGAAACAAAAGTTTTTTGTAACAGATGGAAACAAAATTAAGGAACTTTTAAAGATTCAAGATCACAAATCATAAAAACAGAAGAAAATAATTCCTCACTTGGCCCTCAGGGCTTCTGAAGTCTGTCTGAGAATTAAATATTTCCAACAAGATGGTTGTTAACTTATTTGCTTGTTATTATATTCATTCATTCATCCATCAGTGTTTTCCTTGTTGTTTTATTTCTGTCAGAGTCCAATAATTCTGTTTCTTTTAGTTTTCCTGCTCGTGTAACGATGTCGACAGACGTCCTCTGAGAGTTTTTGTGGAATAAAGAAAAGTCTGCACGCCCAAAAGTTAGAAAAATAATTGACAGGAAATCGATAATAAGAGTGTTGTAGAGTTTCTCTCCCTCGTTGTTCGGCTCAGGTTCGGTGTGGACGTCATCTGAAAGCGTTGTTGAGCAAACCCACAAGTATCTTCATATTATTGATATAAACTCAACCTCTGCATGATCATTTATTCAGGGATGCTCGTGAATAAATGAGTGAGGACTGTAAAATCAGTGAATTTCTGCATGGAGTCTGGTGCAGAGTGGCAGCAGCAGATTAGTTACCACTTCACAGGAGTTTGCAGGATCAATACGCCGAGATCGCAGCACATGATGGATTTCAGCGCTCAGTTTTTTTTTTTAACTTTACTGTGTAAATCGGATTATCAGTGTGTAGATGAGAGCAGGCTGCAGGATTACAGAGAGCAGAGCAACAAGAAGCTTAGCGGTTCTGTATCAGTCACACTCTGATACGTACCGCTGAACGATCGGACGCCGCTCGCTCGGCTCTGTCGGGTCCGTTTAGACTTTGACACCACGAGAGAGAGAGAAGACGCTCAGAGAGTTGAAGATGTTAAAATTAAACAACACAGAAACGTTCCTGTGTTGAACAAACCTTTGTGGACATTTGAAATTAGTGGAGGACTTTCTGACTCACATGCTCCTCACTGTGCAGAACTTGCCTTAGAAACATGATGTTTTAAGTTTTCTCAGTGTCACAGCGATCCAGTGAAGTCGTCTGTACGTCCACGAGCACACTGCAAACAGGAAGTGCCAACAGCTGATTCAGCAGAGTTTTATTGTAGTTTTGTTGTTGTGGTTTTCTTCAGATGTTTAGTTTTGTTGACACGGAGGAGATGATGAGTGAACTGACAGTTTTGGATGAACTGCTCCTTTAAAGAATCAGCAGTTTAATACCGTTAAGTGAAAACACAACTTTACTGCATTAAAGTTTGACCGTGAGTGTGATCACATGTCACGTTGTGATCGAATCGTATCAGCTGCTGTTGCTGCACTGATGGTTCAGTGTAATAAAGTCAGAATGTGCTTTGTTCAATAATTGATTGTGTTGCTGGAGGTGAGCGATGAAGAGAAGAAGAGTTATTCTTTCAGATGACGGGTCATTTTAAACGCCAGCGCTTTGGTGTGTGTGTGTGTGTGTGTGTGTGTGTGTGTGTGTGTGTGCGCGCGTGTGTGTGTTGTTGGCTTTGATGCGTCCTGATGTGTGTGTTTGCTCCCAGAATCACTGAACATTATGTTGTTTAAAAGCATAAAGTCTGATTTTGTTCATTTTCGTGCTTTAACTCTGAACACTGATGAAACACGCAGATAAAAATACTCCTGAAAGTTTTCAGCCTGATCTTTGTTTTTATCTCTTCTTCTGCTGTCGAAGGTGTTCACGGTGTTTGGACCCGTCAGTTCAGTTTAAACACAGTCCAGAATCAGTTTCAAGTGACAACATGGTGTTCAAGTATTACTTTGGTACAATAGTACTCGAGTAAAGTCTGAAAGTATCTGATATTTAATGTTCTCGTGCAGCAAAATGACAAGAAAAGTAAATTATACATCGACATTATTTACATGTTTGTATGAACTGTAAACAACAGATCCAGTATTCAGAATGTTCTGATCCGTGTTTTTAATCTGATTACAGATGAAGTAAAGAACTCTGATGCAGGATGTAATCTGTACAGTAACTAGTAACTAAAGTTGGAGTAAATGTACTCGACTGTATGAAGTCTTCGCTGCAGTTTTTCACGTCTCTTCTTCGTCCTTGTCTTCAGTCACAGATACTTCACTCCTCCAGCCAAGAAGAGCAGGAACCACTGACGCACCGCCGCCCACCTCCACCACCAACCCAAGCTCCGCCTCCAGCTCTCCCCCGCTCCGCCCAGCCTGAGAGCGCCCCGGACTGTCCTGACGCCACCGCCGCCACCACTGAGGAAGCAAAGGATTGTGGGAGAGGAGTGAGGAAAGAGGAGGACAGGGAGAGGAGAGGAGCCCACACCAGATCCCTGCTGCCCCCCCAGCCCTCCAAACTCCGCCTCTTCCTGTCTCACACCTCCAGCTCAGCTGTTGCTGCGCCGCCGAGGGCGAAGGCGGCGTCCACCTCCGGCTCATCCCGCCTCCCCAAACCAAAGAGCCACTGAGGTGTCAGCCTCGTCACGGTCTTAACACGCAGCGACGCGAGGCGACGAACCGCTTCAGTAACGATCCTAAACTCTGATTATACTAACGATCACGAGGCTAAATTATTTAAGATGTAAATGAAACAGTTAACGTATTTATTGTTGATATTTAAGCACTGTGACTGATAATAAAGTTCTAAAAAGTGGTGATTTTACAGCCCTGATCGTCTCGGTATAATTTACTTTAAAGACGATGATATGAAACAGACGAACGTTCCTGGACAGGAAGCTGTTTTTAAAAATGGAGACAGTTTTAACGGAGATGACACGGAGAGAAAACAATCATCGTTTGTGCCAAATGTATTCCCATCATGCATCAGTCCCCCTACTGGTTATCTAGTACAAGATGTTATGGAGCAGGAACGAGACGTTAGCTCGAGGTTATCATCTACAAACACGAGATGCTACAGATCCAGATCCAGTATTTTCTTCTTTAACAAGTTGTTATCTTGTGCAGGAAAGTGATCATAAATAGTTTGAACAAGATCCAAAACTTCTGCACACAAAGTTAGAAACATGTCAGTAAAACTTTGATATATGACTGTTTCACTTTAACAAGCTCTGATGATTAAAATCTCCTTTATAAATATCTGCTGACAGTTTGCAGACGAGATGAATCAAAATATCTGATGTGACTTTAAATCGAGAGCACGATGAGTGATTTGTTTTTTTCTCTGTGACACCTCCGGGTCTCCGTAGTCAACACGTTTAATGAGTTCAGTTAATTGCTGCGTTAACAACAGAGTGAGAGCACGTCAGCTCGACTGATACAAAGAATAAAGTTTCAATGACACATTTTATTTATAAAATGACTCTTAAAACGATCGTTCTAAAAACATCAAGACGCTTTACCTAAAAGTATTTATTTATTGACTTCCTTCAGAAAGCTCGTGTCTGAATATTCTCTCCTCGCTCGCTCGCTGTGTGTTCGGAGGCAGAATCTCAGACTTCCTGTCCGACCTGACGCTGGAAACTCGTGTGAAGTCGCTGCTTCTCCTCACTGGAGAGTCGCACAAACACCAAGACTTGTTTCTCCAAACATCCGTCAGTCCGTCTGCTCAGTTACATCCACCTCTGAGAGAACAAGCTCACGTCTGTTCTTTCTCGTCTTTATTGTGAGAAAACGAGAATTCATGTATTTCTTGACTTCACAAAGATGGATGACGGATCCTTCTCCTCGTCGTGGTAAAATGCTCGATGCTTCAGTATCTCTGCGTCCTCCCTCCATCCGACCCTGGTGATTATCTTCCTCCTGCGTTAGCTGACGACATCCAGCCACCGTTGTTCTCCTGATACACCGTGAGAGGCAGGGGGGCAAACAGTTTGTTCAAGTGTCTTTCTGCTTGAACAAACACTTAAAACTCTCGTCTGTCAGTCACTTCACATCTCATCAGGGTCCGTCCTCACATTAACATTTAGTCCAGATCGTTCTGAACTCCAGAATACCCGTCGAGACGCTGAAACGAGCCCGCTGATATTTACACTGACTCATCAAACACTATAACCTCGTCTCTGTCGGCGATGATCAGTCAGGATCCAGCGACTCTGCTTGCTTTGATATTAGTAACAGTATATGCAATAAAATATGCAACGTCCCGTGTGCCCCCCGGAGGAGGAGGTGTCGAAGAAATATGCAAAAAACTGAAACATTTCACGCAGCTGGAGGAGGTTTCTGGTTCTGACGGTCCAAGAAATGATCGAGAGAAATATTACAACATGTGAAACAACAACAACAACAACAACAACGAGGCGGACAGACGGCAGCGACTGAGAGAACCGGTTGTTTACTTTTTAGCAAAAATGTTCAAATGAAACTGAATAATTTGAATTCGGCTGACGAGTGTCCTCAAACGTCTCGTCTCCTCGACAGCCTGATTGAACCTGCTGAGTGTTTCTGTTCAGAGGACGACTCAGCTGCTCTGATCGTCTGTTCATTTCAATCATTCATCCACATTTTGTCCGTCTGTGTTTTTCCCTCACACGTTTCTCTCCGGTCGTCTCCGTTCATCCCTCGTTTCTGTGTGTCGAGGCTGCAGCAGGAGGGATAACGAGGCCGACAGGGAGAACAGGTGAACACGGGAGGCTGTCGGCTCTAATTGGTCCTTTTAGTTTTTATTCCAGCGACTTCTTTCCTCTCTCCTTCTCTCCTCTCTCCTCTCTCCTCTCTCCTCACACACACACACACACCTGGGAGCATCAGCAGGTATCACTGAGGTGCTGTAGATAAACCAGGTTGCCATGGCAATACAGCCCGGCAGCCACGGCAACAGCATCATGGGAATTTTGAGAACTCCCCACCAACAACACCACCTCCTCCTCTACCTCCTCCTCCATCTCCTACCTTCTTTCCTTTCCTTCCTGGTCTTATTCTTCACAGCCTCCTTGTTATTTTTACCTCCTTGTCTCCTCTTCCCTCTGTTCCTTCCTTTTTTTTTCCTTCCTTCCACTTTCGGTCTCCTAGTTCCTCCTTCCTCTCTCGATCTCTCCTTTCATCCTTCCTTCCCTCGAAGCCTCGACACATCGAAACACATCCAGGTTGAAACTCTGACATCATCACTTTTAATCCGCCACAAAAGCGTTTAAATCTGGAGTTCTCTCGTCCGTCGTGTGAATCGAGCCTCGTGCGTCCGGCTGAGAGGAGACGGGAGGACTTTGGGGTGAAACAACAGCAGATTAACGAGTTTCTCATCTGAAGCTTAAACTGGATTTACCTGCTGAATATTCTCACCCCTGAGCAAACCGCAAAGACAAGCCGCCGGCTGATAGCCAGCTTAAACCTGAAGGTCGCTTCATCTCAAAGAGGGAGAGAAATAACAGTTAATCTGCCTCCCAGCAGCCGTCCAATTAAAATCCTCCTCCGACCAAACAGCTGGAAACAGCTGCTGAACAACAGGAGGGAAGTCTGAGTGAGAGTATCAGGAAACTTCTTAACTTTTGTCTGTAAAAACCTAAATGTTATAAAGTAAAAGAACAGGTACTGAAAGGGAGAAACTACATGTGTTAGAAAACATCCAGAATACACATTTAAGTGTTTATTTTATTTTATAGAGCCAGAAAACTTTTGACAATAAAAATAACTCTTAAGTTTCGTGGTTAGTTAACGTACTGAGATGAACAGACGCCACGTTTGTACTCAAAGACAGAAAGAAGTTCATGAAGAAGATTTGCTGAATTTACAAGAAGGAGACAATGATTTAGAATTAGTCGTAGCCGTTTCACAGAGTTTGTTCAGTTTCGCCTCATGAAACAACTTCTTAAAATCACTACAATTGTTGAGGGAGTCTGGTGATTGAAGCAGACAGCGCGGAATAACTGAGGAGGTTTAATGATGATATCATTTTCTCCCCTTAAATCTGCTACTTTAGTAAATATAATTCTACTTAGTTACATTGATCTCCTGAAGCTGCTGCATGTTTGAATCACTCACGTGTTTCAGTGTCTCGTGTGTCCGACATGTTTCTTTGGTGCAGACAGATTCTTTTGCTCCTCCAACGTTCATCAGTGATTTCAGTCGGCGCTGAAACAAATTACAGTCTGAGGAGTTTGGACTCGCGTGATTCCGTCTCTTAATGCTTCATCACGGCGCTCGTAAAGTGGAGCCGCGGCTTCAGATCCGCTCCGAGCCGCTTTAATTCATGCAAGTGACACACAACTCACCGCCGAGCTTCATCGCATCACACATTAACACACTTCTGTCCAACACAATGAAACGTACCTCCGAAAGACGCTGAATAGAAATGAGCAGCGAAAAGAATCAGGGAGGAGACGAGTATCTGTCTGAAATGAAAGAGGGAAAATAAATTGTAGCAGATTGTTGCGCAGCTGCGAACAAGGTTAAAGATTTCCATTCCAGAGTTTCACAAAAAGTCGTCTCTCAAGGCTTCTCTCCGGCCTTCGTGTCCCTCCGCGTTTCTGTCGGTGTTTCTGAAAAGGCTGTGAATGATTGAAAACATTGATCGAAGGTTTGAGTTCTTTTGCAATCAGGAGCAAAAAATAAAGAAATCTGAAATCTCAACCTGGATGCTTTTCTGTCCGTGTCCACGCAGACCGGGGTCCACGCAGACCGGGGTCCACGCAGACCGGGGTCCACGCAGACCAGGGTCCACGTAGCCCGGGGTCCACGCAGACCAGGGTCCACGCAGACCAGGATCCACGTAGCCCGGGGTCCACGCAGACCAGGGTCCACGCAGACCAGGGTCCACGTCCAAAAAACTGATTAGTTCAACTAAAATAGTAGATCTAAAATCTTGGAGCTGCTGTTGTTGTTGTTGTTGTTGTTGACTGCTTAGCCACGCCCACACAAACATTCATCCAATCAGGTTCAGAGGTCTTTAAGGTCGCTGCACACTGACGTGGCCTTTAGTGAGTTTCAGTTTAGAAAGATCGAATATTTGAAATTGTCGTTCAATTTCGGTTCAATCTAAAATAAAATCCTAAACTCAGCCGACGCGAACATGAAAGTTTCTCAACAAATTAACAAGAATAACACAAATTGATTCACTAAATTATCACTAAGCTGTTTTTCTTTTATGCCACATTTCACATTAAAAGCTTCCAGGCAGTGAGAGATTATCTCTTTTAAGCTTTCAAAAGGCTTTTAATGTGAAACATCAATGCAGGAAGTATCGAGTCGAAAACGATTGAAAAGTTGAAAGAAAAAATGGAGCACATTTTTAATCCCAGCGCGCCTTCGGGAAGGAAATTGGGCCTTCCTGTAAAAGTTTCACAATAAAAGCCAGCCTGGAACCACTAGAAAGCTTTTAATGTGAAACATCTGTGCAGGAAGTGCCGAGTCTTAAACAATTGAAAAGTTGGTAAAGTTTTTATTCTCAGTATTTGATCCCAGCGTGGCCTTGCGTTAGTCCTTCCTGTAGGAATTTCACATTAAAAGCCATCTTGGAACCACTGGAAAGCTTTTAATGTGAAAGAATCTGTGCAGGAAGTGTTGAGTTTGAGTGAAGAGAGTAGAAACATATTCACAAACAACAACAAATTCCTGTTTTTACTCAATAATCTTTGACCTTTTTGTCCCTGCTGGGTTTCCGTCGTCCACACTGAAGTAAAAACTGTTCAATGTCGTTCTGTGTAGATAAAAAAAAAACAGAAAAGGTCTTAAATTAAATTTCCAGACTTCTGCAGAAGTGGAAATAAATGTGACACTGGATTTATTGATCGTTGAAATGTTAAAACAGGAGCTGCTGAAAACTTGAAATAACGTCTGACTCTTCAGTGTGTTTGGATGTTTTGCGGGTCAAAGGTCGCAGCTGCTTCGGTGTCGCTGATATTTCAAACACTGTATTTAAACGTATTTAAACAGATATTTAAATTCTCATGTTGCGTCTGAACAACTTGAATAATCACAGTAATGTACTCACTGCTCATATCTATACAATATCTCTGCTGTGTCCTGTAACTCCACACGCTGCCGTCTGGGGGGAGAAATGCTTTTATTTTGAAAAACTTGAAGGACAGGTACTTTATGTTGACAGCCTTCCTGCCATTTCCTGTGCCGGTTTTCTTGAATTTGATTTGTGTGCAATAATTCTGGAGGACTCAGTGTTTTTACCTCGCCGCCTGCCACCGCCGCCGCCGCCACTGCTGCCGCCACGCTAACTCTTATTTATGTGATAAACTGTACAAAGTCTTAACCGACTGTAATTATTGTTATTGTTGTTATTATTAACACTGAATTGTGAGCTTGTAAAGCATCTCAGTCTGAAAATGCACTTTAAATGAAGGCGGACGACGCGGGGCTTTGTTCAGCGTCCGACACGTCAAAATCTTCTGTTTTGTTTGTCTGATTTCTTTTTTTTTGGGTTCATCAAACTGTCGCTCTGCGTTGATGCTGCGCTGATGTCATACGGGAGGTGGGCTGGACGAATGCGTTGTCATGGAGATGTGTCTGTTGACCGGTGGATCTGTGTGTGTTTCCTGAAACAGACACACAAGAATCCACTGACAGAAAACTACAAACATGGCGTCCAGACGGCGTACGATGTGAAAACGTCGCTCTTGTTGGGTCGACACAGATTCTTCTTACCGTCGCTCGTTGTGTTGAAGCCCGTGTGACATCACATCCTGTTTGGTTGGACTGAAGCCGTGAAGGCGTGTGTGTGTGTGTGTGTGTGTGTGTAGCCCCGCTGTGATTGGCCGATACACTGGTTGATATTCTGTGCTCCTCTTCTGTCATTGGCTGAGATGTGTCTGATGCTGCTGAGAAGACGAACGCTGAAATAAAAATAATCTTCACCAAAAGTTTCTGCTCTGCGTCTTTCTTGAGTCTTGATTGATGATCGATTGAATGATGTCTGCGATCAACAGTCCTTCCTGTAAAACTTTCACATTAAAAGCCTGCCTGGAACCACTGGAAGGCTTTTAAGTTGAAAAGAATCTGTGCAGGAAGTGTTGAGTCCAAAGATTGAATAGTTGGTTAAGTGACAGAACATTCGAGCAGATTTGTCTCCGGTTCTTTTTAATCTCAGCATGGACTTTGTGAACTTCCTGTAAACATTCCACATTCCAACATTTACTGTGAAACATCTGTGTCTCAGACTTCTGTAGGAGCCCTGAGCTCTGATGATGGATGAACATTACAATGAATTTATTGAGTTTTCAAATAACTAAAACAGAAAAATTCAGTGTATCAACAATAAAACGAGTTTCAGATGAGATTAAACATTTGATTTTACACAAAGAAATACAGAGAAACGTTTCTTCATCTTCATTCAAATGTGTGTGATGTTTTCGACAGCAGCTCGACCTTCAAGACAAACGTTCACAAACTCAAAACAAACACAACGACGAGCCGAACTGAAGAAGAACTGGAGCGAGTGAAACATTTAGTTTCCTGACAGGAAGTCCATGCTGAAACGTTTCACAGCCGACGGACGACTTTGTCCGTTTGTGTTCAACAGGAAGTGAAACCAACTGCAGTGTGTTGGTTCATTCTTCTTCTGTGGTTGTTGGAACAAAGGACTGACACACACACACACACACACACTTTTACTGTGTGTCTTTGCTATTTAGACTTTGAATGAACCTGCAGCAGAGGAGCTGCACTCAATTACAGTCAGCTCCCTCCTGACAGCAGCCCGGCCTATTACTACAGCTCTGTGTGTGTGTGTGTGTGTGTGTGTGTGTGCGTGTGTGCGTGTGTGCGCGTGTGCGTGTGCGTGTGAACAGGTAAGAGTTGTAAAGTTTCTCTGATTAATTCCCTTCTCGTCTGAATTCTCCAGACTGGAGTTTTACATCCGGCTGCTTCCTGCTGCTGAAGATTAAAAGACAAAAAACAGACAAATCCTGAGGGTCACACACACACACACACACACACACACACACACACACACACACACACACACACAGCTGGTTGTAATCCTCCTCACACACTCAGCAGGAAGCTCCTCATCCTGCATCTCCTCCACGAAGGACAAACGTTCCTATAAAATAAAAGCACACCAGTCGGACAAGTGTTGGACAGTCAGTTGCTGTGTCTGAATTCAGGTCTGCATCCTTCAGAGGAGCATTTGAAGGCCAATTACATCACAATCCCATGTGAAGGCTGTCCCAATTTGAAGTCTCCTCCAGACACGCTTTCTTTTTCCTCTAGACGCACCGCTACAATCCTTCGTGGCCTCACATATCCCAAGATTCTTTGCGCGCCCGTAAAAGAAGAAAGAAAGAGAGAAAATGGCGACATCGCGTGGCGTAGATCGTCACTTTCTCGACCTGGGCGGCAGAAATCGTGACGTAAGGTTAAAACATCTGGTGACGCAACCAGGAAATGCTCCAAAGGCTAGACCGTCACATTTAACAACGGCTGACGAGGTTAACAAGGTTTCTCTGAAGGACTCGCCTTCAAAGACCACAAAGGCCGAGTCCTTCAGAGGATGCAGACCCTGAACTGAGACTCAGTCAGTAAGACGTTGCTGATCCGGCCGAGACGCAGGAAGAAAGAAACTTTTCTGTTGCCTAATCTGAAAATCGTCTTCGTCAGCTCGATGCTGTTTCACATTTAGGGTAAATGTTTTAGATTGGAGTAAGAGATGGAAGAATAATTCAGCCATCTTTTCCATCGCAGCCTGTTTTCTGTCTCTGTTCCTCTGAAGCTGATGTTGATCTGCAGCTTCAGAGTCTGCAGGAGGAAACACTGATAATCCTCAGACGGACAGACAGACGGCACACTGTGTGACACTGGACGTGAAGTGGATTAGAAGAGAAACAGACGAGTGTCGGCCGGCAGCAGAGTTACACCAGAGCAGAAGTCAGAGGAGGAAGGAGAGCGGGTCACTCACTGGCTGTTGCAGGCTGGAGGGCGGACATAGATGATCTTATCTGCTGTCCATTAAACTTCCTTGTTTGATGATTGTACCATGTTGATGTGGTTTTATTTTGAAAGGGTTTGCATGAATAGAACAACAGGAAACTGAACTTTAGCTTCTCAGACATCAGAGTGGTTTCAGTCCTCTCTCTCTGTCAGACAGCAAAGCTCCTAAAATCTCAACGTTGTCTGGATGTTTTGTCTCTGAGTCATCCAGAACTTTTCCTCTGATGTGTTTGTGTCTGGTCTCCGGTGGCGGTCCGACCCGTCGCCTCCCAGCTGTAAATCAGTCTGGTGTGTCTCATGACAGTCGACTCCTCATCCTGACCTCAATATGCGTCCTCGTCCCTCTCAGCGAGCCCTCGGTCTCGTCCTCGCCGGCGTCCCCGTCCTCATCTGAGCCTGACGCTCCGATAACTCTGAAAAATGTCCCCATCTGTCCGCCGACACCCTGAACGCAGCACGACTGATGGTCAGCTGAGACGCCGCTGCGTCTGGATGAAGGCTGAGCTGAGTGACAGCTCAATGATGAAGATGAAGATGAAGATGATGATGATGATGATGATGATGAGTTGTGTTTATGGAGACAAACATCTTCACGGACATGTTGTTTGTTCCTTTAAGGTTCTCAGGATAACTTTATATCATGAGGATCAATAAATCATTTCTCTGACAGAAAACTCCAAACAGAAGCTTCAATCAATCAATCAAACAATCAATTCAACTTTATTGATACAGGACCTTTCAAACAACGTTATTTTGTGTATCAGTTTTCCGTGATCTATTTTTGATATGCTGCTTGATTGATTGATTGATTGATTGATTGATTGATTGATTGATTGATTGATTGATTTTATCGTATGTATTTGACTGTCATCACATTTATCTGTTTTGATTTGCTCTGTTGGATCATTTTCAGGTCGGTTCTCCTCAGAAAAGTGATTAAATCTCGAGGGACGTTCTTGTAAATAAAATGAATAAAAAGTTAATACAAGCACCAAAACGTGCAATAATGTTTGATCTTAGTTTAAAAAGCAAATGTTGATAGAATAAGACGATGGCCGACAGTTCAAATCTGGTTGAAATAAATCAATAAATCCATAAATCCATTTAAATTCTTTCTGACACTTTGCTCAGAATCATAAACATATTATTTCTAACACATTTCATTTTTAAAGTACTTTTTCATGATTCAGAAACATCTTTGATCTCAGAATTCTGACTCAAGTTTAAAAATATCTGAGTTCAAAATCATAATTCTGAGACAAAGTCAGAACTCCTCACTAATATTAATGATCTGTTGATGATCAATGTGCAGACTTCATCTGTTTGCAGGTTCAGCTGAGCTGCTGCGTGTTCATGTCTTCATTGGATTTCATTAGTCGGAGGTGTTTCTGTTTGTGCTTTAATTAGTAGAAACTAAGTTCTCCTGTCACGAAGCTTAAAGCTCGTTATCCTCCGTTATCATAATCACGAGATATTAAATGTATCAGCAGGTTCATTTATGCTAATTAGCATCAGTTAACATGTTTCTGTTGTTCTTCCAGGTGAAATAAAGTGAATTTATTCTCGACGTTATTAAATTATTGAAGTTATTCTGAGGTGAGCGGTCGACTTTGATGCAGACGGATCTGAACAGAACACAACTGCTTCCACCTGAGGCTGAAACTGAGCCAGGTGTGTGTGTGTGTGTGTGTGTGTGTGTGTGTGTGTGTGTGTGTGTGTGTGTGTGGGAGGTGTTCGTGTGTGGGAGGTTTCCTGGGAGTTGTTGGATGTGCGAGTGTGTTTTGAAGCCCTGGAGCTGAACGAGGCGAGCAGAGAGGAAACAGATCCTCTGAGTCGTCTTCACGCCTCCAGCGGCTGGTCGACCTCTCTGGACACAAACATCCACATTTCTCTTATTTTATCATTATTTAAAAAAAACAAAAAAACAACCTCTGTGTTGTCGGTGTCTCCTGAACGTTGACCTCCACATGTAAACTACAAGACGTATGAATTAACATGATATCAGTGCAAATGTTTTATAAAGGGAATCTCCAGCGGTTCACTTTGGACTTTTTATTAGGATGTCATTAATAAAAATGTCAAACGTTAAAAGGCTAGTTTGATGATGGAGGTGCTAAAGTAAGCTAACTGCTAGCTGCCCTAAGCTAGTTGTCTTTCTGCACATTTCAGTGAAGTTTATGTTAAAGTTAAAGTCTTTGTTTCTTTCCTTCAGTGTGTTTTATTGCTTCTTTTGCACATAAAAGATCCTGAAAGTTAAAAGGTAACAGAAGCTCCTCTCTCCCACAGAAAACCCTGCTCCTGAACGCCTCGTCAGTAGGCCCGCCTTTAATTCTGTGACATTATGACATCACACTGTGTCATAGAGTCACACATTTGCAAAATTCATTCCTAGTGGCGAGTCATAGAATTTATTTAGCACAGCTGCTCTGTTGTTGTTAGCGGTGCTGACTCAGGCATGTGTGAACTGACCAATCAGAGCCGACTGGGTATTGAGGAGGAGGGGCCTTAAAGAGACAGGAGCTGAAACAGACGGAGGTGGAGAACAGAGCAGTGAAGCATTCAAACCTGCTGTAGTAGTGAGTTACTTTCAAAATGCAGTAAATGACTTGTTATTACCTCTCCTCCCTCCGTCTCTCGGCATAAATAATCATTTCTGTTTCCCACATTAATGTTCCCACCGGCTTATCTCCTGCCTGGACCAGGAGAGAGGCAGCAAGGGCTTCTGGGAGATGCTGTTGTGTCAGATTAAGGTCACATTGGGACAGAAAGACGAACATCCTCCCGTCACCTCGCCATCATTACCTCCTGATGTGTATTAAAAAAAAACAGCTTATAAAGCTTTTCCAAATCCTGAGCGTCGTCAGCCATTTTGAGCCGGACGAATTATTCTATTTACATTATCTCTGCTTATTATGACGAGCAGAAAGCAGCGCTGTCGTCTCCGATAGCAACAGACAAATCATCATCATCATCATCATCATCATCATCATCTTCACTGTGGTCTCTGTACATATTGTGTGGCCGTGATGTCGTCCTGCAGCATTAAGCATCTGCAGCGTCGAGGTGGATAAATGTGTTTTTAATGAATGTGGTTTGGCTGTTGTTGCATATTGTGAGGTGGGCGGAGCTGCAGCAGCAGGTTGGATTGATTCAGCTAATAAATGTGTGTTTAATGAACTGAGCTCAGCAGGTTATTACACATGAAAGTTACTGAATCTGTTGTTTCTGTGTGTAATCACATCATCAGTGAAGTCAGACTGTATTTATGATTTGACTGAAGAGTTTCAGGACAACAACAGTGAAGAAATACGATGAACTGAGCTGCATGATGTCGCATCTCCAGGTGCTTCACTGTAGATGTAGATGAAATGTTTGTGCTCTGTTTGCCTGACAGATGTTTGTGAACAGTATCACCAGAGTCCATTAACAAATGTAGTGATTTTACAAGTTGTTTTAAGAGGAGAAACTTACCAAACTGTGAAACGGCTACGACAGATTCTAAATGATCACAGCCTTCTTGTAAATTCAGCATTAAATGTAAATCATGAAGCCAACTATTAATCACAATTTCACCAGACTCCCTTAACAAATCAGTTAATTTTAGGAGGTGTTGAGCCTCCAAAAGTCTAGCAAGCATGTAGGGAGACTCTGTCCGTGGTGCTGAAGTCCAGCATGTAGAGAGAGACTCTGTCCGTGGTGCTAGAGTCCAGCATGTAGAGAGACTCTGTCCGTGGTTCTGAAGTCCAGCATGTAGAGAGAGACTCTGTCCGTGGTGCTGAAGTCCAGCATGTAGAGAGACTCTGTCCGTGGTGCTGAAGTCCAGCATGTAGAGAGAGACTCTGTCCATGGTGCTGAAGTCCAGCATGTAGAGAGACTGTCCATGGTGCTGAAGTCCAGCATGCAGAGAGACTCTGTCCGCGTGTAGAGAGACTGTCCATGTGCTGAAGTCCAGCATGCAGAGAGACTCTGTCCGCGGTGCTGAAGTCCAGCATGTAGAGAGACTCTGTCAGTGGTGCTGAAGTCCAGCATGTAGAGAGACTCTGTCTGTGGTGCTGAAGTCCAGCATGCAGAGAGACTCTGTCCGCGGTGCTGAAGTCCAGCATGTAGAGAGACTCTGTCCATGGTGCTGAAGTCCAGCATGCAGAGAGACTCTGTCCGCGGTGCTGAAGTCCAGCATGCAGAGAGACTCTGTCAGTGGTGCTGAAGTCCAGCATGTAGAGAGACTCTGTCTGTGGTGCTGAAGTCCAGCATGCAGAGAGACTCTGTCCGCGGTGCTGAAGTCCAGCATGCAGAGAGACTCTGTCAGTGGTGCTGAAGTCCAGCATGTAGAGAGACTCTGTTCGTGGTGCTGAAGTCCAGCATGTAGAGAGAGACTCTGTCCGTGGTGCTGAAGTCCAGCATGTAGAGAGAGACTCTGTCCGTGGTTCTGAAGTCCAGCATGTAGAGAGACTGTCCATGGTGCTGAAGTCCAGCATGCAGAGAGACTCTGTCAGTGTTGCTAAAGTCCAGCATGTAGAGAGACTCTGTCTGCGGTGCTGAAGTCCAGCATGTAGAGAGACTCTGTCTGCGGTGCTGAAGTCCAGCATGTAGAGAGAGACTCTGTCCGTGGTGCTGAAGTCCAGCATGTAGAGAGACTCTGTCCGCAGTGCTAAAGTCCAGCATGTAGAGAGACTCTGTCTGCGGTGCTGAAGTGCAGATTGTGGCCTGAATAGACCCAGTAAAGTATTGTGAGTTCA
Source organism: Sparus aurata (assembly GCF_900880675.1). Classification (NCBI taxonomy): domain Eukaryota; kingdom Metazoa; phylum Chordata; class Actinopteri; order Spariformes; family Sparidae; genus Sparus; species Sparus aurata. The sequence continues at coordinate 27,168,317 of NC_044206.1, read as the reverse complement.
GTCCTTGAGTAAATGCACTCTACCTTGTATTTTTCTATGTCCTCTGTCTCCTTTCATTCCTGTTGATTGAGTAATTTTCTTCTCTCGGGTACAAACTGTTCTTTATTCTCTGTGTTGTTCCAGGTAAAGAGCAGCTCAGCAGTTTACAAGGTCATCACATCTTCCAGCCAGTTGGTGGACGCATGCTGGCTCAGTGGACGACAGAGAAAAGAATTCATTAAAATACATCAAAATACGTTTACACATCCTCGGCGCCTGAAACAGCAGTGTTTTCTTTCACTGTTTGTTTTCTAAAGTCGGCACCGCTGAGCTGTGACCTGCTTCCTGCCGGCAGCATGTAACGCCAGTGATCTGGAAGTTTACTGTCTTGTTGTGCTTATTGTGAGTCACTGAGGGCGAAACTGTCGGCTAACGGATCAGATAAAAAGAGATGAACTCCCCTGCAGGGATCTTGGTCTGCGGCGTCGAGGTTGCAGGAAGGACGAAGAAACAATCGATGGAACCTGTTGAGGGAAATTTCAGATAAAAGTTGGTAAACACACTTTATCATAAAAAAACAAATTCACACACTGTGAGACTGAACCTGCCGTGGCATCCAGACTAAAACACCGAAGATAATGTGTCAGAGAATGAAACGTGATGTTTATTATCTACATTTGTTTAATACTCATGTTCTGTGTGAGCTCAGGACGACTGGATGAGTGCAGGTTGAATTATTTCAACTTTCAGTGTTTTGTGTTGAATAAGATGTTTGTGGTTGAGTCAACATGATATCCACACTTTTGCCCTCTTTAAATATTTCACCTGACATCCTCCTCTGCTGCGGTAACAAATACTGCAACCACTAGATGTCGCCACCTATCAACAAACATGAATATGGGTTGTAAAAAGCAGATTTACAGTCGACAAATTCTTTTTATTTTTTTTTATTTGGGCTGTGCAGAACAACAACCAAACACTTTATATACAGAATCAAGGACACAAGAGGATTTTTGCCTTTCACAGTGTTTAAACTTCAGTTTTAGTTCTCTCTGCACTGACGATGCAACTTGGAAAGAAGAAAAAGAAAACAAAGTAAGAAAAGTTTTCAAGACTAAAAGAAATAACATCAGTAAAGCAGCAACGGGAGAGAAAACACGTGGGTACATCTGAAAAGAAAAAACATCTCAGTGGAAGTTTGATTTCTTTTCATTTTATGTCGACTTAAAAAGACTCAAATAAATAAATAAATGGAGTTATAGTTGAGTTTTGTTTTCTCAAAGGACTCAATAAACTCGCCTTCTGCTGTCCTCAGAAAAACCCAAACATGCAGATGAGTTCAAAGAAAGTGTGTCGATATGTACATGAACTCATTTTTTCAGTAATAATCTCGTTTGTGTCACATTTATGTTTTGAAAAAATAAATTTTTGAGCGTTTTCAGATCAGAACCCCTCTGTTCCGATGTCTCATCCTCGCTCCTCTTCAGATTACTGGATCATTTTCACAACTACGTCGCAATCGCAGCCTGGATCATGATCATGACCTTTTGTTTTGGAGGGAATAAAGCAGTATATTTATGTTGTGCACACAGTTTCATGATTTGACTCTATTTTTGGGGGTTCGCATCAAAAACTAACCAAAAGCTGGAAACATAAATGGAAGTTTACATAAAGAGAAATATAATTAATCGGACTTTTTAGGTTTGTGCCCCTTTCACAATGAAACAGTGTGAAGCTGGAGCTCTTTTAGTTTGTAGGGGTTTCTGGAGGACCACAGTCTCCAATTCTTCATCGCCACAATTCTTCTGAGACTCGTCCTCGCTGAGCAGGTCAGAAATATGTCACAGATGTGTCCGACACACAACAACAGCAACAACAACAACAGCAACAACAACAACAACAGCAACAACAACAACAACAACAACAACAACAACAACAACAACAACAACAGCAGCAACAACAACAACAACAACAACAACAACAACAACAACAACAACAACAACAGCAACAGCAACAACAGCAACAACAACAACAACAACAACAACAACATCTTCGAGGCAGATAAAGAGATGAGCTGGATGTTCAGTGTTATCTTCAACCCTCAGCTTTGAAGATGTCGGGCTAAAGTTTGAAAATCTTTTCACACTCATCAAACATCCAGTTAGACGGTGTTGAAAATCAAAAGGCTGCTGACGGATGAAGCTGGAGAAAAGTGGTGGATTTTCCCTTTAAAGAGTCTCTGCAGCAGTTTCCCACAGAGAGGAGAGGCTGACGAGTGAACGCAGAGGGAGTCCGTCTGTTTCCTCCGTCTTCAAACTTTATTTTACTTTTCTTTGCACCTGACAAAGCAACTTTACACACACACACACACACACACACACACACACACACACACACACACACACACACACACACACGCACACACACGATGGCTGTCCCGCCTCGACTGTTACCTGTCAGCTGAAATATCACCTTGGCGACAAAGCAGGTTCATTTCCAGCCTCCATCTGGTGGAGATCAACTGAGGCGTGTGTATGTGTGTGTGTGTGTGTGTGTGTGTGTGTGCAGCAGCTACACTTCAGTGTTTAATGGCCTCTGAATCTCTTTCTTGCTATCGTCACCATCCAGACCAGTCTGTAACATCTTTTATTCTTTGGGGACAAAATTAAATTCAAGACATGTAGTGAGACTCTCTACCTGGTGCTGAAGCCTAGCATGTAGTGAGACTCTGTCTATGGTGCTGAAGTCCATCATGTAGTGAGAGACATGCAGTGAGACTCTGTCTATGGTGCTGAAGTCCAGCATGTAGTGAGAGACATGCAGTGAGACTCTGTCTATGGTGCTGAAGTCCATCATGTAGTGAGAGACATGCAGTGAGACTCTGTCTATGGTGCTGAAGTCCAGCATGTAGTGAGAGACATGTAGTGAGACTCTGTCTATGGTGCTGAAGTTCAGCATGTAGTGAGAGACATGTAGTGAGACTCTGTCTATGGTGCTGAAGTCCAGCATGTAGTGAGAGACATGTAGAGACTCTGTCCATGGTGCTGAAGTCCAGCATGTAGTGAGAGACATGTAGTGAGACTGTCATGGCGCCTGCTCTCAGTGCTGTACCTGGACTTGTCCTTCCTCCATCACTGTGTGTGGTTTGTTTACTCTTCCACATCAGACATGTTGGTTCTGATCCGTCTCTCCGTGACTCCGGCCGTCAGCCACAGCAGCCTGTCTGTTGAACATCTGCAGCGTGAGTGGGCGTCTAACATGGAGGGCAGCGTGTTTACTGACCTCTCATTGGTTAATTAGCAGGAGGTGAAAAGTGTTCCAGGTAGTGGAGCATTCACAGAGAGAGAGGCTGAGTGTCTGAACAGACACCTGCAGCAGCACACTCACCTGAGCAAACGTTCTTCCTGCCCCAAACGTAAATTTGTGTGTTTGTACTCAGTTACATGTCATCACTGGTTATTCTAAATTTTGACACTAAAATTCAACATCAGTTCCAAAAACAATTTATTGGCCTCCTTGATTTACTAATAAATCGGTCGAGTCCTTTTTAAAAACATTTTAACTTTCACAAAATAAGCAAAAACAGCAATTTATAGATTTATTTGTAATTAATTTAATTATCCTTCTCTAGAAACATGTGGTATTTGTATCAAGACTGTTAATGTTTAAAAAATGTACTTATGGCTGATATAAACAAACAGTACTGTTTGCCTCAAAAGTCCAGTTCTGCTCAGGTTATAATCATACGGATTTAAACATTTCCAAAATTGTTTGTTTACATCAGCAGCTTATTCTCAACCATCCCTGTTCTCGTTTGTGTCCTTCAGCTGACCGAAACAGAAAGTGGGCCTTGGAGGACCATAAAGTCAAAGACCCGTCCATGGAGGAGGCTGTTGGAAAGACCCCCACCCAACAAATGGTTCAGTCCATCCCCACCTGACCACAACAGCTCCAAGGGGAAATGTTTTTTCACCAGACAAGTCTACAAAACATTTTTGCCAAGCTCTTTGGACTGGGAGGATTTGCCTTTCTCTGAAAGTCTTACTGAGTTTTTGCGCAAGGAAAACAAAAGATGTAGACATTGTTTGTGCAACAAAGCCACATCTAAATGTGCAAAATCAGAAAGAAACAGCAAAAACAACCTGGAAATCAGATCACAAGACAAGAACTCACCAATGACCTCAACTCCTGTTTGTCAAACTAACACAGAGAAAACTTTTGCTGCAACTGTCATTTTCTCTTCCCCTGACTGCTCTCCACTTGATCGGCTGTAACGTAAGATTGTTAGTGATTGGGTCCTGCTGCTACATCCAAGGACCAAATTAAATTATCAAATTGACAGACTTTCGTTTGTTTTTTGTATTATTAGGCCCGAGCAGTATCTGTGCAAGGACCATATTGTTTCTGTAAGTTCAAATTGTTCATAGAGTGAAACCACAAGCTGCACACACACTTTTTCCTTTGCTGTGATCACATTAAAAACATGAACATTAATATTTAAAGTTCAGAGAGCATATTTAGGATCAGACTGAATTAGCTGAAAACAAACAGGTGAAGTGAGAGCGGAAAAAAAGCATTCAGAGAAAAATGTGACCATTACTGGTGCAGCTGAGGAGCCTGTGAACTATCCTGACTAAAAGGCCTTTTGGATTTATTTCAGGCCCCGTTTTCTATTTTATATTAATAAGTACTTAGTTTAAAACAAGGCTGACATGTAAAAACCTTCAGTCAAATAAAGCCTCATTCAGAGATCCATTCAGAGACATAGAAAGTAATCAAAACTAAAACATTAAGACATTAAAACAGCATCTGAAAGACAGAACGGGGGGAAAAAAGCTAATATAATAAACTACAGATAAAAAAAATGTATTAAATTAATGTACTTATTTGAAATACACAGTGAACAGTTATGAATTAGTTGTATGGACAGTTTTACTTCATTTACATTACTGACTTTTTTTAAATAAGTAACTGTATCAGAACAAACATTTTAAATAACCCTCCTGATCCTCGTACAAGTAAACCAAACGTGTTCAGTCCTGAGAACATTTAGTGCTTTACAGACCAGTAATATGATTTTAAAGTGCAGGTAACAATGAGGCTGCATAATGATCATATAAACTACTGTAGCTGCTCAACATGACCTTTTATCTGTCTGCTTGGTGACATCACAGGCAGAACTGCAGGTATATTTCATATCAGCTGCTGGTGAAACGTTATAAACTCTCACAGCTGCTGTTAGCTTCATTCATGTGATAAGAGATGGAGAGAGGCTAACTTACTCAGACATTATTAAACAACACATGGTTTCTATAGCAGTCATTCCCAGAATAGGAATAGATACTGAAGGTAATGGAAGAGCTGCTCTCCATTACAGAAAGAAACTGTATACATCAAATATAGTTAAAGCTTTGAAAATGCCACTGAGAGGAGACATTGGACTCCATCAAAAGACTCAACATGTTCTTTAAAAATCTATAAAAACCACAACAGAGTGTAATTCAAAAAAAGGTTTTATTATGTAAATAACCAGCAAAGACAACAGTGCTCACTGTCTGAGCAGGTGAAACCAGAGTCAACAAACACCTGCAGCACCTGAAGGAGTTTCATCAGAAGACGATACTCAGTTTTCCTGCTTCAGGTCCTGTGGCGGCTCGTCTTATTCGTCTCAGCTGCTCGTCCGTCATCTGCAGGAAGAGAAAGAGGAGCAGTGGTAGTTTGATGGCTCTTTGTGGAGGTTTTGTGTTTGTTTGCTTTTAGAGGTTTTTGTTGGTTTTTAGGGGTTTTGTGTGTTGGTTTTTAGAGGTTTTTGTTTGTTTTTAGGGGTTTTGTGTGTTTGTTTTTAGAGGTTTTTGTTTTGTGTGTTTGTTTTTAGAGGTTTTTGTTTTGTGTGTTTGTTTTTAGGGGTTTTTGTGTTGGTTTTTAGGGGTTTTTGTTTGTTTTTAGAGGTTTTGTGTGTTTGTTTTTAGGGGTTTTTGTTTGTTTTTAGGGGTTTTTGTTTGTTTTTAGAGGTTTTGTGTGTTTGTTTTTAGTGGTTTTTGTTTGTTTTTAGGGGTTTTTGTTTGTTTTTAGGGGTTTTGTGTGTTTGTTTTTAGGGGTTTTGTGTGTTTGTTTTTAGAGGTTTTGTGTGTCTGTGCAGGTTTTTATTGTTTTTAGAGGTTTTTGTTTGTTTTTAAGAGTTTTGTGTTTGTTTTTAGGGGTTTTGTGTTTGTTTTTAGAGGTTTTTGTTTGTTTTTAAAGGTTTTTGTTTGTTTTTAGGGGTTTTTGTGTGTCTGTGCAGGTTTTTATTGTTTTTAGAGGTTTTTGTTTGTTTTTAAGAGTTTTGTGTTTGTTTTTAGGGGTTTTGTGTTTGTTTTTAGGGGTTTTGTGTTTGTTTTTAGAGGTTTTTGTTTGTTATTTGTGTTTGTTTTTAAAGGTTTTTGTTTGTTTTTAGGGGGTTTTGTGTGTTTGTTTTTAGGGGGTTTTGTGTGTCTGTGCAGGTTTTTATTGTTTTGAGAGGTTTTGTTTTAGTGGTAGTTGTTTGTCCTCCACAAAGAGACCTGGGTCTATTTTTGATGAGTTTTGAGTTTCCTTGTGGAGGTTTGAGTCCCTAACTCAGTTGTATTTAACCTGAAATCACTTTTCATAATTTATTTACATGGAGTTTTAATTTAATTCCTAAGTAAATTTGAACATTTACAGGTTTTGTTTTACTGAAAGGAAATATAAACAAGTCTGGTTACAGTGCCTAAATGCATTTATTTGATCTAATTCATAAAGTATTTAACATGTGTATACACTGAGAGCCACAACATTAGAACCAGTGACAGGTGAAATAAATAACATGGATCATTGTGTTCCAATGCCATGTTCGGCTGTGAAGCCAGGAGTCCTAGCATTCATGTGGATGTCTCTTTGACAAACACCAGTCACCCAACCACAGCTGCAGACCGAGTACACCCCCTCATGGCAGCAGCACTGCTTGATGGCAGTGCCCCCCCAGCAGGACAACGTGCCTGCAACGCTGCAAAAACTGCTCAGGAACGACCTGAGGAACGTGGGAAAGAGCTCAAGGTGTCAACCTGGCCTCCAGATCCCCCAGATCTCAATCCACCTGAGCTTCCACTGGATGCAGTCTGAGCCAAGAACGATCCACGGGGGCCCCAACATGGATGGGAGTTGGTTCTGACAGATCCAATAGATGCTCAGCTGGATTGGGATCTGGAGAATGAGGAGGCCAGTTTGACACCTTGGGTTCTTTGCCATGAGGGGTGCAGTTGGTCTGAACGGTGTTTGGGTGGGTGGTGTTTGTCAAAGAGGCTCCACAGAAATGACAGAACTCAAAGTTTCCCAGCAGAACATTTGACTGTAACAAGATGATCAATGCTCACTTCACTTGTCAGTTGTTTTAATGTTGTGGCTGAACAGTGGAGATATACATGTTAAATACTTTTCATATTTTGCATAAATTGAGTTTTTAACTACATTATTCATACTTTCACAGCACTTTGTCTAACAGCTTTAGTAACTACTTACTTTGCAGATTCACATAAATATTAAATATTCAAACATGATATATATCATAGATTAAGTGATCCAGCATTAAAAGCAGAAAGTTGAGAGCCAGTGTGCTGCATATGGAGGACAATTATTTATCATTTGATTAATTGTGTGATGTCGGTAAACTTATAAAGCAATTCTGTAGAGAGACAGCTGATTATTGAGTCTCATTCTCAGGTCGTCAAATAACGCACTTTGTGGGTTATTAACAGGACTCATAGAGAGTCGAGTTGTTAAAAGTGAGAAGACTTGTATTTTCATATACATTTTATTTCAAGATATATATTTTTGTTATATCCAGTATGTGTAAAAACATTTCTTGAATCCTGTGGGTTTTGAGGCGGGGCCTCAGTCTGCTCTGGTTGGTCGGTTCACACGAGCCTGATAACTGGTTTGCCTGGCAGACTACTAACAACTGGATTGCTGTTACTGAACTTTTGTGCCTAGAACTTTACGGTGGTGAACTGGTTGTCGTAGCTTTCTGCGCTCAACATTGTTTAGCTAACACTGTTAGCCTGAAAAGCTTTATACCACAATGTTTCTCCAGCAAATCAACAACTTCAAAGGCTTCATAAAGCTTATCAAGCACTCTCTGAACACACATTTGTGCACTCGAGTGGAGATGAACCTGAACTGAAAACAACCTTCAGTACACGCATAGGGATGCAGACAAGCTAACAACCGCTCAAGCTGTTTGTAGCTATCAGTTTGCTGAACTTCCACCATGAACATGACCACAACAACTGCTTCCAAAAGAAAAACGTCACCACAACACAATCGGATCGTTATTAGTGGTCTGCTTGGCATTGAGGCCGAGGGCCCTGTAACAGCTTTATAATGATCTCTGCATGGTGTTATCAAGCAGGATGCTGTTACACAAAGTTGCAAAGAAATTGAATTCCTGCAAAAAAAAAAATTATTTTGTTTTATCACAGAGTTCAACATTATCTTCAAGCAAAGGCATCGCGCCCATACACACTGAACTCGCGAGTGAGATCGGCATGGACAGATGAGGGCAGAGACCGGAGCCGCTTTGGTGGCGTCAGGCGAGCTTTTACCGTGGCCCTGAGCATGTCCCTAGCCAGGCACGAGGCCCAACTAAACACGTACACTTTGTGTACGATTCTACCAACCATAGGTGTGTAACAACAGGGGCCTGTAAGTTGGCGGGATGGCACAAGGGCTCGTAGGATACACTACTACCAATACCAGCAGCTGATCAAAGGCCTGACTACTGCCATTCATAGAAAACACAGCTTACAGCTCCGATGGACAGCACTCGGGCATTTGCCATTGAAGATAGCTGAAGTCGGTCAAGTTAACCTGTAACATACAATAATAACACCAGGTTTGCCTGGCAGACCACTAACAACTGGATTGCTGTTACTGAACTTTTGTCCCTGAAACAGCTCTATACAACGAGGCCTCCAAAACAACACTTCTCCGCTCAGTTCTGATGGTGTTGTAGCACTTAATTCACTGCACTTCTACCACGAATAAGAACACCAATGTTAACACCAAGCTCTGCTCAACATAGTTTATACACTCAGATGGACACAGACAAACTAACAACTGCTCAAGCAAAACCTTACACAGGCTGACAGAAATTAACATGTTTCCGGTCATTCTGCTGGTGTTTGGAGCTCAGTTTGCTGCATCTCTACCATCAATGAGACCACAAGAACCGCTTCTCAACCAAAAACTTCACTACCGCACAGTTGCACTTTAGAAACTGAATACGATCCTCATTAGTGGCCTGCTGGTCGAATAGGCTGAGGCTTATGTTATGTTGAATCTGCATAAATGAAGCTGTCCATTTAAAATGTATAAGTCCCAGCTAAACCCCACAGGGTTCAAAGGAAGAGGAAGTCATTTTAACAGGTTTTGTTTTACTGAGAGGAAATATTAACAAGTCTGGATACAGTGCCTAAATGCATTTATTTGATCTAATTCATAAAGTATTTAACATGTGTATTCACTGAGAGCGACAACATTAGAACCAGTGACAGGTGAAATAAATAACATGGATCATTGTGTTCCAATGTCATGTTCGGCTGTGAAACCATGAGTCCTAGCATTCATGTGGATGTCTCTTTGACAAACACCAGTCACCCAAACACAGCTGCAGACCGAGTACACCCCCTCATGGTAGCAGCACTCCTTGATGGCAGTGCCCCCCCAGCAGGACAACACACCTGCAACACTGTAAAAACTGCTCAGGAACGACCCGAGGAACGTGGGAAAGAGCTCAAGGTGTCAACCTGGCCTCCAGATTCCCCAGATCTCAATCCACCTGAGCTTCCACTGGATGCAGTCTGAACCAAGAACGATCCACGGGGGCCCCAACGTGGATGGGAGTTGGTTCTGACTCATCCCATAGATGCTCAGCTGGATTGGGATCTGGAGAATGAGGAGGCCAGTTTGACACCTTGAGTTCTTTGCCATGAGGGGCTGTAGTTGGTCTGAACGGTGTTTGGGTGGGTGGTGTTTGTCAAAGAGGATCCACAGAAATGACAGAACTCAAAGTTTCCCAGTAGAACATTTGATTGTAGCAAGATGATCAATGCTCACTTCACTTGTCAGTTGTCTTAATGTTGTGGCTGAACAGTGGAGATATACATGTTAAATAAAATATGATTACATCATTTATTATATATAAATGAGATCAAATAAATGCAGGCGTTCTAAACAGACAGACTGTTTATATTTCCTCTCAGTAAACAAAAAACATTTAAAATACTACTAAATTTAAAGAGCCGTGTCCTAACAGAGACACTATAGTGGCTTCTACCAACACAAACTGTCGGTATTCAACAACCTGTGAATGAAACTCAACTACCCTCTAGAATCATTTACTGATCCTAGAGTATTAATGAACAGCAACTGACACATCTCACACTTTCTGCCTTTAATTTTTGCCCCTACATTGCACTGACCTTGTTGGACCAGGTGTCTCTCCTGTCCGGGTCTGATCACCATACAGGTCAGAGCTGTTCCACCTGAAGCTGAAGACAAGTCCCACTGTTCACCTGGAGAGAGGAGGAAGTACTTTAATATAACATGATGACTACATGCATGTGTGTGTGTGTGTGTGTGTGTGTGTTTACGTATATATACTGATTCTGGCAAAAAGGGGATTTCTTTCAGGATTATAATTTCATAATAAAGAATGGTATAGCAGTCTGTAACCATGTGCATGACATCACTTGAGGAGTCTCACATCACTCTGACTATAAAATCTACTATAATATGATTTAAATAAATGTGTTTTTTTTTTAAGGTAAACCAAAAATTAACCAAATGTATTAAATCCTGAGAACATTGAGCGCTTTATAGACGAGTAACATGATTTTAAAGTCTATCTTTTGACAGACAGGGAGTCAGTGCAGTGATTTAATAACACATAAACTTTAAATCACAGAACTGAGACAAACACACTGAATCCATTATGTGCAGCAACAATGAGGCTGCATAGTGTGTGTTAAACTACTTTAGCTGCTCAAAATGACCTTCTAGATGCTGACAAGCTAACATTATAAAACACAACACATGGAGCCTGTTAGCTAACTGTGCTGTGCTCAGATATTCAGCTGTGAGATGCTAGTATTAACAAGCTAACATTACACAGCAGGATAATGGCGTCATGCTAACACTCTCCAACAGACACACATGTTAGCTAACATGCAAACCTGTCTGTAAAAACACGACGATTAAATGACTCAGACGTCTTTATAAGCTCGTTATAGTGTCAGTACCCGTTAATAAAGGCAGCTGAGCCGCTGCTAACGTGTTTCCAAACCTGCAGTGCATCTGCAACAACTTTAAAGTCAGCTAGCTAACATAGCATTACATAACCACTCACTCACACTGACCGGTATAACTTAGCTAAACAGCTTTCATGCCGTTCTAATTAATTAATACATTTTAAAAAAACTTAATGCCGACTTTACTGAAACTACCGTCTTGTTCTTAGATAGTGACCAAAGTTTAGTTAACTGTTCACTATTCATGTAATTAACATAGCAGAGATAAAACCGACCAAAATCACAATGGAGTTTGGTGCATGGAACAAAACACAAGCCCATCACGGATTTAATTGGCGGTAATTAAAGGATTATGTTCCAGCTGAATTTACCTCGACAGTTAACAGTTAAATGAGACGTCTTCAGCTTCTGTTCAGAGTTATTTCAGAAACATTTGAGCAACAAACAAATCTCACCACATGAGAGGGAGGCTGGCTCCATTTTAACCCGCACATAAGTAGAACTTACTGCGCTCAGACAGCGCATGAAGATAGTTAATATGTGGAGCTGCTGATATATGAAGAAACATCACCTGGGCTTATTACCTGAGATCAATAAGTATTAACTATCTGTACACTTCCCACACATACATGAATACACCTGTACTGAGCAGGTAACTGGACACATAAAGCAGATTCGTACAGAACAGTTTACTCACCGTGTTCGTGTCCTCAGAGAAGAGCAGCTCCAAACAGAGTGACGATCAGTCAGCCGTTTTTGTACACATCCAAGTTTTTGGAGGGAAATGCGCAACTTTCACGCGGGAAACGAGAGAGACCGCCCCTTTTGACGCGCACCACCTGGATTCGTCATAAAATCTGTGGGCTGGACTTATTTGACGTGGTTTACGTCATTCCAACCAGAGAATTCCTCAGTCATTCAAAGCTGTTTAGCTCAGTCGGTAGAGTAGGAGTTCTGTAAGGAAAGATTTGTTTTTATCCTGAGTTCGAATCCCTGCAGGAGAAACTCAACTGCATCATATTTACTGTAACTTCTCTTGTCAAAAGATAAGTTAAAAATTAGTAGAACAAACACAGATAAACACTTGTTAACAGGATACACAAAAAGCTACTTTTATTACATTTAATTTCTCTGGACTTCATTTGTTATTAATCCAAAACAAACTGAATGTAATCAAGTTACATTACTTTGATATTGTAATCGGGTGCATTCAGGTAAAACTGGACACCTCAGCTCAAGCGTTATTGATTTCTGTTCTGTACTTTTACCATAAAATTAGTTAAATTAAATGTGAATGATGACTTCATGGGGATGATGTCACAGAAAGGGGCGGGGCACTAGTACACATTATGTATGTAAGAATCTATTTCTAACCTTTTTATTATATATTGTTTATTTTGTACTTTTATTAATGTTTATTGATTAGGCTGTTGTGACACACAGATATCCTCGTTTGCAGGATCAATAAAGGAATTCTGATTCTGATTCTGATTCAATCCCACTCATGGGAACTGCAAGAGGAGGTCAGTGATGTGATATTCTGATCAGTCATAGATAAGAAAATGTTTCTAATATCTTATCATGATATGTTTGTTGTGGAGCTGTTGAAAAAAGAGAACAATTCTGGGAAAAACGGGACAGGTGGCGTCTCCACTTCCACTTTTATCAAAGTAATATTTTAATGTAGTCTCTTTACTTTTACTCAACATGACGTCTGGTCACTGACTGGCTCAGTAGACAGTTTATATTTTTGACTAATGGCATCTTGTCAGTCTGCTGGTGCTCTATTAGATGAATAATGTTACATAAATAATAAGTTAAATAAATTAAAAAAGTAGTTTAACGGTCATGTTGTGGCGCAATCCGTAATGAAAACAAATCAACGACGTCTTCTCTAAGATACCAGCAGATATTGGTAGATCACTATTTGCGGATGATGGGGCCTTATGGAAAAGAAGAAGGAACATGGAACATGCAATCAGGAAAGTACAAGGAGCAATTAATGAGGTGGTGGAGTGGGGTCACGACTGGGGATGTAGGTTTTCAGTAGAAAAAACTCAAACGGTCTTTTTCACAAGGAAGAAAATTAAGGAAGGGATGAAACTAAGAATGTACGGGAAAGAATTAGAAAGGGTTGGATCATTTACGTTTTTGGGAGTTGTTTTCGATTCACGGTTAACATGGACAGACCATATCAGGAGAATAGAAGAAAAATGCAAACAAGTAATAAATGTGATGAGATGTTTGACTGGTAGGGAATGGGGAGCAAGTTGCTCATCATTATATGTGGCCTTGATAAGATCTGTGTTGGATTACGGAAGTATAGCATATGGATCAGCAGCCAGGTCTCATGTAAAGAGACTGGAAGTGATACAGGCACAGGCACTGAGAGTATGCAGTGGGGCCTTCAAAACATCACCAGTGTCTGCACTACAAGTAGAAATGGGAGAAATGCCGTTGGAATTGAGAAGGAAGCAACTGATGACAAATTACTGGGCTAATTTGCAAGGACACAAAGATTCTCACCCCACAAAAGGAGTGTTGCAGGAGTGCTGGGAGAATGGGAGAAATCAGAGGGATAGTTTTCGTCGAGTAGGGAATGATATTGCCAAAGAATTTGGAGTATTCGAAATGAGGATAAGCCCTTCAGTAGTTTATCCGGTGGTGGCTCCATGGATGCTTGTGTGGCCTGATATAGACTGGTATTTGCTAGAGGTAAAATGGAAAGAAAAAGGAAAAGTTGATTTGGTAAGTGCATTCAAATACCATGTCATGAAAGAATATAGTGATTTTACACAGGTTTATACTGACGGTGCTAAGAAACCTGAGACAGGAGTGACAGGGTATGGGGTGGCAATACCATTAAAAAGAATTGGAATCAATAGAAGAACATCCAATAAATTAGGCGTTTACACAGTGGAGATGTTGGCAGTATTGGTTGCTCTACGGTGGGTGGAAAAAACAAAACAAGCCAACCAAATGTGGCAAGAAAGGTGGGGCAGAGAAGAGAAAGGGAGACATCTATATCAGATTCAGAAGGGTGTCAAAGTAAATAGGGTAGGTAGTGGAAACAGGAGAGAGGAAACTGTGTCAACAAGGTTGAGGTTGGGACATTGTGCACTAAACAAAACACTGAAAATGATAGGGAAACATCAAACAGGTCTGTGTGAGGGATGTCAGGAGGAGGAGTCAGTGGAGCATGTACTTCTACAGTGTAGGAAGTATAGGGCACAGAGAGAGATGATGAGGAATAATCTGAGGGAAATAGGGGTGCAAGAACTCACATTAAAAGGATTACTGAGTATGGGTGAGAGAGCACAGGTCCAGATACTGTTAGCTTTCTTAAGGGATACAGGGATTTTTCATAGGATATGATGGGTAAGTAGGAATAGGGTGTTAGGGTGACTGACTTGGATGTAGTTCAGGATATGTGTGTGTGTGTGTGTGTGTGTGTGTGTGTGTGTATGTAAGTGTGTTTAAGTGTGTGTGTGTGTTCTATTAATTATTATTATTTATTTATTTATTTATTTTTGTTTTGTTTTTTTTGTTTAGGGGATTTGTTTGTTCTTGTTTTGTTTTGTTTAGTTTTGGCTTTGAAGGGAATTAGATTGTACGCCTAAGTCTATTGTTTGATCCACACTCCGGAGCAGAAGGTGGCGGTAATGCACCATTAAGCTGAATGCCAACCGCCGTAAAACCAGAAGAAGAAGAAGAACGGTCGGGGTGTGTGTGTGTGTGTGTGTGTGTGTGTGTGTGTGTGTGTGTGTGTGTGTGTGTGTGTGTGTGTGTGTGTGTGGGGGGGGGGGGGGAGCAGGTGTACTGTGACGTGCTCGGACGTTCAAACGCGCTAATCAATAAAAGTCAGATTTTGCGGTGTTTTGGTGTCTCGGAGAAAATAAACAGAGTGGAAACTGTGGGATTATCGCCTTGGTACAGAGAAACGTTGGTTCTGGATCCAAACGGCTGCTGCTGTCCGCGGTGGAAACTTCGGAGGCTAACGGGAAAGCTAGCTAGCTAACGTCTGTTCGGCTGCGTCAGTGATGCTAACGTGGAACAACAACGTCTACTGTATTAATGGATTTACGACTTTACAACGCTGGACTGTGAGAAATTGAGATCCTGGAGACAATACTGAGATACTGAGCTCCTTTTGTGACAAACTACCGACTGCACAGGTTCTGAAGTTCTGAAGAAGTTCAACACTAAATGGAGCTGCTCCACAGAGAGGTAATTAAATAATCTTACTGGGTTTATTCCACATGGTTTTGTTGTCGAATTGGGGCAACAGACAGACATTGGACAGGGAATAAGTGTTGTGTATTGACACGAATATAGGACGAGGTTTTTTTCGATGAAAATTATGTAAAAAAGTGGGGTCGTCTTATAATCGGGGTCTAACCGTTGACACATGCTGATAGTCTGTGTCGCTACACGACCGCAACAGCAGAGGGCGCCAGCTTATTGTAGAGACGTCACTGACACTGTGGCTGCGGTTATCTGTCAATCACAACGGAGAAGAAGAAGTGACAGGAGATTAAAAATGGAGAGACGCGGTGACTTACAGAGCAAAGTGGATCAAAAGTGTGGCAAGTTTACAGACATTTGAGGCGGAGCTATGATGCTAATTTTAAGTTAGTGTTGATCATTACATCGGAGGCGCCAAACAACTGTCAGCCAGCCAAGAAATATGGAATTACGGAGTGTAACGTCCGAAGATGGCGGGTCCAAAAAGACTGCAAACGGTAACGATTATCGTGGTTCTCTAAGCGGCCGCTTCCAAGAGACTGACAGGAGGGTATGTGAGTTTGTTGTTGAGAAACGAATTTTGGTTATCATAGTCTTTTTCTGAAGATTAGTCTTGAAAAGAGTGGTCGTCTTATAATCAGGGTGGTCCTATATTCGGGTCAATACGGTAGTTCGGGTGCTATGCACGTAGACTTAGCATTCATTTGGCTTAAGTTGTGCCAAAAACAGCATGTCTGCTGTACCCAAGCACCGCGGTGTGGAAATCAAGTCGAGGTTGTCAATCAATTTTTTCACCCATTGATTCCAAATCAATGCCGAAATGTCGTCCTCTACTGGTTGAATGAGACACACCTCTTTGTTCTGGATGTAAGTGCTTTTACTGTTTTTTCTTAATATTCGTTTGTTAAAATCATAATTTCTGTCATTGGGTTCAATATGTAGTCTGCATATAATTCAATACCTTCCTGCCGACATGTCCTATCACACTGGGTGAATAAGACACAAATCTTTGTATTCCCTTTTGATGCTTTTTCAGTTTTCTGTTAATTAATCATCATTTTTGTTAATGGGTTTCATGTATTAAGGCATTTTCTTTAATGGCTTCCAGGTCATGTGGAATTATCAGACTATCATGGATGATTCAGACAAAAACCCTTTGCTTGGATCTTAGCGCCTTTCATTTTTATACGAATATATTAATTGAAATATCAGCTTGTTGGTTTTTTACTAAGTTTCCAGGTCATGTGACCCATCGACTCACTTTACCACCTTACTGGTTAAATGTGACACACCTCTTTGTTTTGGATTTCACTTCTTCTTCTATTTCCTGGCAGTATTTAGTATGAAATGTCAGCAGTATGTGTCTCATTCAGTTGTCATTTTACTGCCAACACTGGTTAAAACTGATGTCACTGTGGTCTTCCAAGTCATTTAATGGGCAGGAAAACCTTTTGAATACGACCCAGTTGGCAGCAGTTGCTGTTATGTTGAAGATTCAGTGGAGTCGAGGTCAGAGAGAAAACGGCCTTCTCTTTGGTAGAAATCTCTTCTCATGTTTGTTTGTTTGGTGAATCTGGAGTTCTGAAGTCTTTCAGCCCACAGCGACAGAATGATGCACGAGTGCAGTTTAAAACACTCCGACAGAGCGATGACTCTCTTCTTACTCATCTGTGCTCACTCTCCCTTTCTCTTATCACTCCACACACACACACATAGAAACACACAGAAACACACACACACACAGAAACACACACATAATTAGGACAGGAGGTATAAAGAGCTTCCAGTGTCGTTAAATCTGCTCTGATTGGTAATTAGCCGAGCTGAGCAGGAAGGAAACTGATTTGGCACCTTAATCACACATCTGGAGATTTGAAATAAGTTGAAATAAAGCAGCAATGAGTGAA
Source organism: Sparus aurata (assembly GCF_900880675.1). Taxonomy (NCBI): domain Eukaryota; kingdom Metazoa; phylum Chordata; class Actinopteri; order Spariformes; family Sparidae; genus Sparus; species Sparus aurata. The sequence continues at coordinate 27,150,883 of NC_044206.1, read as the reverse complement.
AACAGCTTTTTCCCCTGAAATATAACCTGCAATCATCCTCTCAGCAAACGTGTGAGAAATATCAACACTTCAGTGTCCTCTGGTTTCTTTTCATCAGAAGGTAATCTCTGCTCAGTCATCACAGTGAGAGCCACTTCACATTCACGTGTGATGACTCTCAGTGTGCTGACATGTCAAACGTCCTGATGCATCCAGCTGGAATGATCGAGAGTTATTTTGTCAAGCAAATAAAACAAACATTTTCTGGTTTCAGCTGGGGGATGCTGCTTTTCTTCCTGTTGTCTGCCAGTAAATTTGTACTGTTTTCTGACATTTTTAAACCGATCAATGAGATAAACTTCCACTGTAGTGAAGTAAACTGATGTGTTTTTACTCTTGACAGAGACGTGATGACAAAAACTGAGTCGTAATGACATGTTCAAGAGTTTAGAGCCACATGAAGATGCTGCGAAAGGTACGGGAGCTGATTTTTCTGATGTTTTGAATGTTTTGAATTGTGTGCTGTGAGATATGACCTGGGTCAGACTCGGTCTTTAAATCTGTGGGTTTGAATATTTGAGCGTGATTGGCGTTTTATTTCAGGGAGTTTAATGTATTCTGACCAAAAAAAAGATGTTTGCTTCTGCTAACACAGTTCCATTGATTTACTGTTTTTCACACTTTAGACTCTGAAAACTCTGTCATGATCAAAGTGGCACTAAAACGAAGCATCGGTACTCAGAAACAATGAAACACTACATCGGCGTACTCTCCTTCTCCTTCATTCACAGTGTTTCAAACTTGTTTTATCTCACGTTTCCAGAGTTTGGGCTCTTAATTTCTCCTGTAATAAATCTGATTTTTGCAGCCAGTTTTTTTTAGTGCAGCTTGGATTGCAGTTGCATCCTGGGTAATGTAGGCACCAGGTTTTGAAAACAATGCGTGGAATCAGACACTAGCTGATAGCTCTGGTTCTGCTTCATGGTTTGATTATTTGCTTTTAAACTGTCCGTAATGAGTCCAGCGGTGTTAGAGGAGCGCTAAACCTGCCGCCTACAATACCCACAATGCAACTCAGTCCGATGCATTATGAAATCTGCACTTCCTGGCTACTTCTGCTGTGAAGATCTCAAACACAAAATCAACTTGAAGTCTGGTAATTTAAATCTGTTGTGACACTAAATCAAAGGAACTGTGTTACAGACTCTGGTTCTGCTTGTGTTGGTGATGTTGGACCCAAACACGGGTTTGAAAAGTGCCGCGCTACCAACTCTGACAAGTTGGTTTGAATCGATTAGAAGTACTTTTGACGGTGGTTAGAAATGAAACTGGAGTGTTGTTCTGTCGTGTGGCGGTTCTCTGCTGGCATGTGGCAGCTTTTTTTCTCGTACTCATGTGAAGGACAGAATGTGTGTGTGTGTGTGTGTGTGTGTGTGTGTGTGTGTGTGTGTGTGTGATGCACTGCTGAGACATCATCTGTTTAATGTGAACACACTATGATTTACATTTGATTTACATTTAGATGGCTGCTGTTGCTGCTCTGTGGTTCTGCTGTGCTGTTGTTCAGTAATGATGGAAACACACGCTGAACAGCTTCACTACACTGCTGCACATTTCCCTCCGTGTGCCTCAAATTGATTTCCTTTGTCCGACGGTTGAGTTTAATCCTCCTCCTCCTTCTTCTTCTTCTTCTTCTTCTTCTTCTTCTTCTTCTTCTTCTTCTTCACTGCTGTTTGCTGCTCAGTTACTGGCTGGGTTGTCACATAATCATCTTTTCATTTTGATGTATTTTCTATCAGAGGCTTTAAGTGGCAGACTGTTAACGTTAGAGTCAGACTCTCCTGAGAGAAAATATTGTTGATGCAGTTTCACATTTTAAATACTGGATGGAGAGCGACTGAGTGAAAGAACACATGTGGAGACGGATGTTATTTTATTTTTTACGTGTAACTGCATTTCTGGCATGATGGCGACATTATTATGTTAAATATGAGAAATCTATTATCAGTTATTGTCGGTCTGACATGGACGATCTCTCTGCATCTTCTATTTGCAGAAGATTAACAGATAATTCTGTATTCTATTTATAGTTTCTCCTTGTAGTTTGTTTTTCGGTATAAAAAGCAGCTGCATGTCGAGCAGAGGGTGATTTAAAGGCGGATGCTGCAGGGACTCCATACCTCTTCTTAGCAAAATGAGCTAAACGCAGCCCCTTGTTAACCTGCCATCCCTCTACATCCCCCTCGAGGTCAGTAAAAGGCAGCCTGTGGTCAGCCCCTGCTCAGGAAACAACCGTATAGGTCGACTGTGAAAGCAGCTTATTGGTCTCATATTTACGAGTGTTGTCAGGCGGTTCTGAGCAACACGTGTTGAAATATGAAAATTATCAAGACTTTTATAAAATCTCGGACCAGCGGAAGCTCAGTTCAGCTGTGAATCACACAGGAAGTCTCCTGATGACATGAGGATGTAACGGCTGAGAGGAGACGTGATTCGATTACAGTTTGATTTTACAATACTGTAACGTGTGTGTGTGTGTGTGTGTGTGTTCACCGCCACAGACAGAGTTGCTGCATTGGTAATCACATTTTTATATACGTAGCTTGAGTTAGTGCACATTTCTTTGATGTGTGTGTGTGCCTCTGTGTGTGTGTCTGTATGTGTGCAGTAATGAATCTGCAGTTTCAGTAACTTGGCCATGTTCAACCTTCTGTCTGGCAGTCTCCATTTTATTATTTTTTCACTTGAATTTTTCCTTTAACAACCTCCAATGGCGTGATGATGGCTGTTGGAGGAAGTCGTGTGTGTGTGTGTGTGTGTGTGTGTGTGTGTGTGTGGCTGCAGCCAATCATGAAGGCAATCTTCGGAGCCTGTCTTTCCATCAGTACGACCATAAAAGTCGAGGCGGCTGTAAAACGGACTGACAGATTTAAGGGCTGCTGCGGCTGATTTTTTACTGCCGCCATCTTTGTTTTGGGCGCCCTGCTGCACTTCATAGACAAACACACACACACCACATTGTCATCATTGTTGAGGGCGGTCTGTGTTGTCCTCTTCAGTGTGACATCATTTAATTTTATTTTCACTCTCACTTCCACTCAGGATTAATCTTCCAACGCGACGCTGACAGTGAAATATTTCCCATGATTCTCAGTAACAGATGTCTTCGTTCTGGAGGGGGTTGTCTAATTACAGGATTGTAATATTGAGCAGGAACATCATCAGACAGACTCATACTGGGATACACATTTTATATTTTGAAATAGACCATTTGTGTCGAAGCAGGACTCATTACTTGGGAAGAGGGAGAACATTCACAAGCAGATTCTTTTCAGATGGGTGTACAAACAGCACAAACAGTCTGCCTCTATTGATCATTGATCTTTGGCAGATTGTTACATATTTTACCATCAACAAAGCTTTTATTGTGAAACATTATCAGGAACGTGGAAAACATGAGCTGTCGCTTCTGCCCGTTTGACTCCGTTGAATTCTTATTTCATTTATGAGGTTAAACTTGTGAAATTGGCGTTGTGAGAAATAAAAACATGATGCGTCACAGTTGTCCTGATGGACTGTAGTGCTGCTGTTGATATCACTCATGGCCTCATTATGTTCTGAGTCGACAGCCAGATGGGAAATTCGATGTCAGTGTTCCGGTGTGGTTTTAAGCCTCATACCAAACCCTTCAAGTTTAGAAGCGTTTTTGTTGTAATTGAAAAAGTGTGTCTTCTGGAGACTTGGATTACAGCAGACGAGTTGTGTGAAGTCGTTGCTGTGAAGCTCCAGAAACGTTTTGTAGACTACGAAACTTCGCCTGACTTTCTGTTGGCACTGGGAATGAGGAGACGAAGACTGAATTTGTAACTGTTTGGGTTACATGTTCCTTTTAAAGCAAGGGAAGAAAATGTGTCGTTGATAACATCTAACTGGGGTATACAGTGTCCGCTGTGTCCACCATCGTCCCTGCAGCATCCACAACCTGCTCGGAGGTTTGTGTGCCCGTTCACGGCTGCTTGCAGCTTTAATATGACGTTGTTTCACTCATTTCAGATGAGCTGTAGCCTTTAATACGCGTTCTCTCAACCCAGAGGTCAGCCTGTAAACATGTACACTAATGTAAACAGAACACATTAAGCTCCTATTACAGTCTGAAACACCACCATCAGCTGATTCCTAATACAACACACACACACACACACACACACACACACACACACACACACACACACACAAAAAAACACAGTATTTAGCTGGACAAGCTATCGCTGAGCTAATCACTGGCTGCTTTGTGTTGTTACACTAAAGAGATAATCTGCTGTTCTTTATCTGTCGTGGCAAATAATGGGATTTAGAAGGTCAGTCTGACAGAGTGACTAACACACACACACACACACACACACACACACACACACACACACACACACAGTTGCTGCAGTTGTCCAGAGGCAAAGCTTTCTGTTTTAATCCTGCATCTGTTGATCCCTACACTGTGTAGCTACATGCAGTATTAGTGCTGTGCGATATGGACAACATTTTATATCATGATATAGTTAATTTTATATCCCGGCTTGTCTTCAGTCATAGAAAAGATTAGATGTGTTCGAGTCGCTAGTAACAACTTGTTGGCGGTTCCCCCTTTTCAGCACAAATCTTCTTGGGGTTCTGCTTCTGTATCCGCGTCTGATGTAACGTTACTAGTAATGTTATTTTTCATCTTCCATTGCGCTCTCCTCCGTCTCCGCCATGCTGCGTTGCCTCTGTTTACTCCAGAGTGACCGGTGCCGGAAACGAGTCCTTGCGGGTGACGTAAAAATGCTACCACAAAGCAGTAGCGTTGCTGCAGTTACATTCGCTTTCATACAATAAACTTGTTTTGAACTCAAAATGTCAATATCCAACGGTTATTCCGACATTGAGTTGTGCTTTAGACGGCGTATTAAATTACAACCGTAGCGTACGTTAACATTAGTGTAGCAACAGTGCTAATCAAGTAGCCTACACGTTAAAATTATGATATAAATAACAGAGGGTTATATCCTACGGTAGACATTTTTATTACGCACTACGATATATATCGTAATATCGCACAGCTCTATGCAGTATGGCAATAAGACTGCAACTATTGATTATTCTGCTGATCAGTTTCTTAATTAATAGTTACATTTTTTTTGCCCCAAACACCAAATTTTCGTGTATTTTGAATTGAAACTGAACTGGAAGATGGCTGGCTTGGTTGGCAGAAGACGATTAGAAAACATGGAAGTCGAGGTTATTTGGGATCAGAACGCCAACATAACGTCTTCAGTATGGACTGAATGACCATGATGGCTCAACAGTCCCAAATATAGAAGCTTGTTTGACTGAGGAATGAAACTAGGAAAAGAAAGCGAGATGCAAACTTGGCTTAAAATCATTCGACATCTCCAACGATAGACGGCAATGTGCAACGGCAGAATTAGACCTTTTTAAAACCATTTTTTTAAATATAAAACTCTGGCTACTTTTACTCCAAATATCCTATTAAAACAAAAACGCTAACTGTCAACTATCAGGGTTCTCCCCAGACGGTGGAACAGCGGCGCTGCGCCGCTCTACCGCTCGGTCAGCGCCGCTATACTCCGCGCGTGACAGTGTCGAGCGTCCGTCCGTCCGTCCGTCCGTCCGTCCGTCCGTCCGCCGTCCCCCGGTTGACGGCTAGGAGCTCCCGGCTGACGGTGATGAGACCGGACAGACGGTGCGCCGCTATACTAAGAACTTCTGGGGAGAACCCTGACTATGTTCAGGTGTTGAACATCAGATAATTTTAGAGAACTGAAACAGTTCCGAAACATTTAGAGACATCCAAAGGTTTTATGACTTTATAAAAATAAACATGAAAAGGCTAAAATAATCCTCTGAGTTCCTTCTTTCACCTTACTGTCTGTCTGCTGCTGTCTCTCTTTTACTCCTCTCTCAATCTCTTTGTTCCTTGACCTCTTGAAGTCTCAGTCGCTGAGTGCTGCAGAAATCACCTTTGATCACCTTCATCCCAATTTAAGCCTCTTCATCCAACCACAGAGCCGGTCCACCGCCTCTGACCGAGCCACACCCCAATCACTGCAAACACTTATCCAATAAAACACTGGGCGAGAAGCTCTTTCATTAAGATAATAAAAGACACATGTTCAAGGCCCCCTCTTGTTTGGCTTAGCGCTGTGGATTAGGGCTGGATGAGAGGTGGTTACATCAGATCTTCGCTGTTTGAAAATGGACTTGAGGCCGGCGTTGTTAAGCCTGTTTTAAACCTGCAGCGCTCACTGGGATCGAGATTACATTCTGGGAAAATACACACATGCTCATCAACACAGGCCAGTCTTACTGAGAAAATATCTTCTAGGTATCAAGAACCTGTGTGTGTGTGTGTGTGTGTGTGCAAAAGTTGTGTGTGTGTGCAAAAGTTGTGTGTGTAGTCACATGAATACACAATCATGGTGTGTCCTGCCGTTATTAGTGGTGATGAGTCACCTAAAAGCCTCCGAGTGTTGCAGGCAGATGAACAGAAGCCGGTCGAAAAAACCCTTTTCAAGTTCAAAGACAAACTTTGTGACCCGGGTCAGAAGCTGCACAGGGAAAAAAATCATCGACCTCTCTCAGCACTTCCTGGTCACAGCTAACAGGAAGTGTAATCAGACGGCAGTGACCTGTGCGGTTTTCCTTTCATTTAGTTCTGGGTTGTGTTGGTGCACTCACTGCAGCCTGATCCCTCAACAAATCCTCCGTACTTTCTTTTACTAGAAAACAACAACTTTCTTCTCCCAGTCCTTCCCAGTTAGACAGCTATTCAGATGGGTATCACAATACCGTCCCTTAACAATGTTCTGATCAGTGCTACTCTCTATAATTTGGTGAAAAAAAATAAGGACAGGAAAAGACATGATAAGATTCAACAGTAGTTTCAACTCTCACAAAATCTAATGTTCTCTACATTGTTATCGTGGCCAAACAAATTCACAGTAACGAAATTATATCAGGCTCACAATTAAATCCATCTTTTACTTTTGTTTGCTGTAAATTTGGTGATTAAATTACCTTCAGAATAAAAGTGTAGAGAGGGAGAGTCTGTAACCATAACTGCAGAAAAATAAAGCGTATTAAAGGAGCATTTACACTCAGTCACATGTGAAAAGGCAACCGGGTGGACTGAACAAAGATGCTTAAAGCTGAAATTTTCTTTGATTATTCACACAGTATTATCATATGTGTGATATAACTGCCGTGTCAATATTTACATTTTTAATATACAGAACGCCCCTGATTTTAATATTAAATTATGAATTGTTTTTTGCAGAAATAAAAAGTTGTGTAGGGTTAACCACATTTATACTCCTGACTAATAAGAGCTCCATCTCTTGCAACATCCACACCTCTTCAAACAAACCTCCAACACCCTGAAGAAATCAAATACGCACTGTGGTTATACTGAGCTGCCCAGTATAACCACAGTGGTGCTGAGCAGCTGGTTAGTGCCTTGCTCCAGGGTACCTGAGTGGTGCTGGTGAGGGAGGAGTTAGTGTTGCTCGACCTGCGACCCTCCGTATGTGTATTTGTTTTGAGTAACAAGCGTGCTCACACACCGATGGTGCGTCTTTGAGAGATTGTTTGCTGACAGCCGTATCATTTTTTGATGAATTTCACACAGAATGTGGGTCGGGTCTGTGGTTGTCTGTCGATGTAGCTCTCTCTTCGACTCATGTATTGGTTTTCTGATACGTTTCTAGTTAATCTTCTCACTCGGGGTCGATTTCCTTCGGCAGGCTACAGGACACTTTTCTCCATCCATCACTTTTGTATTGTGGGGTGTAACAGACACGAGAGGCTTCAGCGGCTTGGCCTGAGGATTTGTTTATAGTGCAGTTAAGCTGATGGAGTTTAAACGGGGTGAACAGAGAGTTGCCTAACTCCTCAGACCAAGTTGTTATCATGCTGCAAGCTCACTTCTTCTCGGCCCGATGCATCCAGAACCACGGCATTCAGAGAGGCTCGTTAGGTAATGTTTTCCATCCAAAGCACAGGAGAAAGACGGACCCCAGGGTGACGGAATAATCTGCATGCCAACACAAACACATAAAAGACAGAAGAGAGGAGGACAATAAAAAGGAAAGAAAAAACACTTTTATGTTATTTCCCACGATGCTGTGTGAATTTTTAAGTGCAGGTCGGAGCGGCACGTTTCCGCAGGGCAGACTTGTTCTAGCTTTCAACACAACACCGTGTGTTAGAAGTCAACCCTCGCTCCGCCCGGCTGCAGCGATACCTGACTGAGCCTGCTTAGCATCGCAGAACAGACGGGGAGCGCCGCCGAGAAACCAAACTCATGTCGAACGCACAAATGTGTCTGAGCCAATGCACAAGCAGGCGTTCATGTGTCGTGTGTTTGTGTGTGTTAGCAAAAGCTGATGTTGATGCTTCCATGGATGTTTATTCAGGCGTGTGTGTTTCTATGCTTGTGCGCATTTTTCTAGATGTAGGGGAGATAATGTGCATTTGTATGGAAGGAAAACATCGTATCTGCAAAGAGCCTCAGATTCAGCCTCCGTGTAGGGAGACAGAAGAGAATATCATCAGTTGAGCCCGACAGATACTCGATTGTTTCGGGGCTGTTGCCGACATTAAGGAGTTAGAAATTCTGTTTCTGCTGCAAGAAAAACAGAAACACAACCCATTAACGCCAGAGTGAGAAAATGAGTCCTGACGGGGAGGATAGAACAGATCGGCTCGCGGGTATTTATTTGTGTAATTGTGTTTTTAATTCTTGTGTTAACATAAACATTATGACCTGTGTGAATATAACCACTTCATAAAGGCAAGCTAAAGAGGATGAATTCAACCTTCTAGTGCCACAACTTTTGATAAAAAAAAAACAAACTGGACAGGTTGTTAAAGATTATTAATAGTTATTGATGGTGATAGACATGAAACATTCCTCAGAATGTTCATTAATTGTTTATTTCACAGTTTCTCCCAGATGTTTGTTAGTTGTGTAGCTATGTAGTTAAATTGTTTTGTTTTGTGTGTTAAATTAGTTAGGGTTTGGGTAAGGGTTATGTTTTTGACTTTGAGTCGGCACCGGGGCTTTTATTTTGAAAGTTGACAGGATGTACTATGCCGTTCCACTGTCTGACCTCCTGACTGGCTGAATGTGCTCGGTGATTGATTGAAATGTTTATCTTTAATATGTAAAGAAGAAGAAATGACGGACAAGAATAATAGTTTAACAAAAAACATACAAATAAAAAAGAAGCAAATATGATATTTACGAATTATTACGAATGAAAAGAAGTGGTCCAAAATAGAGACCGTCTTCTGGGACGCTGCTGAAACGTGTTTCCAGTGACTGTATCGTGACGTGGCGTGGCGTGTGGAAACTGGAGGTTACTGATTGATTAAAACACAAGGAGCTAATTAGTTAAACAAACATACGGGGGTGCATTGTATAACATCTGAGATGAAGCATCTTAACACCAACGGAGTTAAATTTATTGGATCACACTTTATTTTACAGGTGATAATGACATTGTTGGCGCACAGAGACTTGAACATGTTTGTCTGGGAGCTGTTGGTGTGTTCTGGTGTATGTATGGTGTTCTGGGCTGTCAGTGTTGCACCACCAGAGGACTGAAAGATGAAACCGGCAGCCAAATTATGAGGAAGAATTGATCTCTTTCTCCGAGCAGCACTCAAAAAGAAAAAAAAAAAAAGGCCACTTACGGCTCGGCTTCATGAATAATGTTCAGACGATGTTAAATCAGTCGGCTTCATCTTCAGTCCTGTATGATATATAAACAACACGCAGAGGAGGGCTTCAGTTTTTCATAAGTCTGCATCCAGTTTGTTAAAGGTTGAAGGATGTGTTTTAGAGAGTGACACAGGAAACGTTAGCCCTGTAAACTCGCCTTGGACTGCATGTTTGCCAGCAAGGACACAGTCACCTCTTTAACACGACAGCATTTCTTCGCAGTATGTGTCGGATAAATGGATTTAATATATGCTGCAAGAGGAAAAACCTTTCAGTCTGCTACTTGAGGAAATTCAAAAGAAGTGACATGAGTTCAGAAGTGTTTATGCCTTTTTAACAGCATCTAAGAATCCTTTTGATTCATAAAACACACACAGTGTGACCGAGCAACCACTGAGAAAATGTTTCCTAAATGCTGTTTGTCATTCTGTGGATGGTCCAGGATGGTTCAGGAAATATTCAGATGAGATTCACCAATTCAGAAGTCAGAGGAGTTCTTCTCGGCGCTTCTGGCTGCTCGCAAGTGTTTGCATGAATAATCTTGTTGTACATTTTACAGCTAAAGCTTCATCCTGCAATAGAAATCATGGGCCTACTTGTGTCTTTTATTTGGATAGCGAAACAGGGAAGAGGGACATTTGAGTGCTGAATATCCATGAATGTGCTGACCACATTCCTGCTCCTCAGAGGACGAGCCCTTTTGTCTTTGAGTGCCACCCTCGAGAAAATCTGCACTACAGGGAAGTCTGCAAGAATAGTTACATCAGCTGTTTGTTCTGCATGCGAGTTTACATTCTTGACCCTGGAAAAAGAAGTCTTGTTGATTTAGTGGAGTTAAATCTCCATGACGACTGAGCAAACTCCAGCCTGTGATGAGGACCTTGAGGTGCACATGACGGCTTGTTGAAAATAACACGTGTAAGTTATTTGTTCTCGGCGACACTTTGTGCTTTAATTTGACTCGTTAAAACACAAACAGGTTGGAACGTTATTATAAAAGTCTCCTCAAAGAAAGCCAAGAAACCTTGTGAAACTCTGCTCTACCCATAAAATATACTTTTAATTCAATATATACACACAATGCACATTCTCACCTTCCTCATGCAGTTGCACCAGCTCTTCCCCGTGTCTCACTCAGCCCAAGGCTTTACAAGTCCTTCAGCCTGCTCCGTTTACATCCAAAAGGGATGAAAGCTTCCAGCCGGATTCAGCTGCTCGGTCTCCTGGAGAGAGAACCTTGTCCTCATAAATCTGTACAGCCGCGGTATTCTAAAGAATAATTTGCTCATCGTTCTGTTCAGTGTGGCTCCCTCCACCTGTGTCTACCTCCTCCCTGTTCCCCTCTCATAGAAAGTGAAGCTTTGAAACTGTTTGACAAACTCTGACAATTCTCTTCTATTTGAGAAGTTCAGTGATTTTTAAGTCGTCTGGGAAACTCTCCCAAAGTGCCGGCTCATTTCCTCCCTGCTGGCTCCAGCCGTCCTCTTACATTCACAGAAGACAAAGCAAACCGTGGAAACCTCCTCCGTCTGCGTGTGAATCGCTCAATAAGCGAGACAGAGGATGCCTCAAACACACCTCGTAGACCGCAGACCATCTTTTACCTCTTTGCTTTAAGGCTGCAGGAGCTCACATCTTCATTGTGTCTCTCAGAGGCAAAGAATTTCCGATTTTCTTTGTTAAAAACTGACAGTGGCATTTCTGCCGCTCTCAAGGACACAGAGACTCATGAAACTTGTTAAACACCTAAATGATCATGAAAACTTTGAGGAGCCGTATGAAAAACAGCTCCAGCTGGAGTGTAGCCGACATACGAGGCTGCTTGGTGTGCCGAGGGCTTCCTTTGTGTCAGGATTTTAAACTTCTTTTCATTCTGCTGACAGGCAATCAGATCCAAAACTATTAGAAATGCCCCAGGTGATGGTAGTCCCAGCTCACAGCTAAACCTTCACACACAAACCTTCATAAGTGCTGATGGAGAATCTAAAGCTTGTAATAAATTACACATTTCTCTTCCTTTCCCTCTCTTCTGTCTTCTGTCTTAATTACTTAAGTAACTGATCTGTCGGATACAAACTCTTATTAATGTGCAGACGACTCTGATGAGTCCTGAGCGTCACAGCAGAGCCAGTGTAGGAAAGAAAAAGTCATTAGTTTGTCTCATGTCAATGAAGTCGGTACTCTCAGTTAATTAAACCAAGCAGTTCATTACACACTGTGTGCGTGTGTGTGTGTGTGTGTGTGTGTGTGTGTGTGTGTGTGGTACAGGTCAGTATCTTGGCTCACACACAGATGAAATGAAATGAGGAGAGGAAGGAGGACAGGAAATATTTCTCCTCGACTGTGGAAATGAAGCTCTCCAACTGTAAAATTAAATCTTCTGTATGGGAACGTTGTTTATAAAAGCTAACAAACAAAAACAAATTAGAGTGTTGTTTGAGATTCATTACTAACTATCCAAGTGTGAGAGCTCGACAGAGTCATTAAAGCTCCTCAGAGATGATATTCCAGCTCCTGTTTTCGAAGCATCTCACTCCCCAACTTATTACAGTGTTTTCTGGTGTTCTGGTGTTCAGTGTTTTAAGATGCTGCAGGCAGGCGCGTCGTTAGACCTGGGCTGGATGTTTTGCACTCCTAGCGACGCCCCTGGCTGCAGGGTTCATCCACCTCCACCTCAAGCTCCAACTGAGAAACACTAAGTCAGACTGATTGAACTGTTTGAACCTGGTCAGTGACGGAGAACACTTGCTGTCTCTGTTCCACCAAGAAGGAATCATAAAAACGTGCTCAGACATGAGAAGATAGACGACTCGGTGAGAGGCATCACTTTAACTAATATACCATCTTCTTCTTTGATTTCTGTCACTTCTTCATCTTTATCTTCTTCTTCTTTATCTTCTTTATCTTCCTCTTCTTCTTCTTTTGTCACTTCTTCCCTGTTGTACTGACCCCTGACTTCTTTTTTATCAGTATTAACTGGATAAATTCACTAACTTAGATCTTGCTGAATAAATGATACGCTGCACCTCTTTAAGAACAAAGATGAATACCCTGTTGCATGGAAGACATCAGTTCCGGTTAAGTAAAGTGTGATATATTGTCATTCATTAATTGTTTATACACCAGCCTACTCTACATTATATTTTCTACAGTTTATTGTTCAATGTATATCTTGTCCTCAGTTAATTACAAACTCTCTCGTTTGTTGCTTCCAATATTTACATTATGTGGACTTAAATCATTTGACTGGACGTTCAGTGTCTTCTGTCAGAACAGCTGCTCTGATTCATGCAGCAAATAGAATAAAGGTGGATTCTCTAAATCCGTCCGTGTGTAAACTGTAGTCAGACATGTGTCGTGCTGCTGTGTGCTGAGGAAGGCTCAGACTCTTTTTATGGTCTTTCTGACTTTCCTCCAGCTTTATGAGTCCTGAAATGGGCTGTCTGTTCCCATCTCCTCACTCAGGTGTCCTTTATGTCTCTCTGCACCTTCACCGCCTGTCACAATTTATGGCAGATGTCTTGTTTGTCCATGTAGCACTCACAAGTCTGGTGATAAATGTCTGCATGTTGAAGTGTTCTTCCTCTTCCCTCCTCTGAAGGTTTGAGTGAATATTTAGGGTGAAGAGATGCAGACAGATGTGCTCTCACCTCTGTATTCTGCAGTGTTTGATTCACTTTTTCACCTTGCTTATGACTGACTGACAGACATTAATCTCTCTGTTTTACTGATAAGAAAGACGACACTGGAAAACCAACAAAACTTTTATTTTCTTGTCAGGTGTGAAAGAGATTTAAACCTTAGAGAGACAAAGACATGTTCTTTTCATTATGTCTTTTGAAACTGGAGGGATGTTTCTCCCTGGTTGTTGGTTGAACAGAGTAATGAACAGAGACAACACGTATTCATAGTCTTTTATTTCTCAGACTACACGACAGGCCTCCATTAATCCTGCCAGAAGCTGTGATGCTCTAAATTACTCAAATTGTGCGTTTCCTTTCCTTTTTCTCAGGATCTCAGGTTGCTGGTTGTTTCACTTCTGAAAGTCATTTTCCAACAATGTAGTGCGTCAGTGCTTTAACAGCTGACAACATGTCCTCCACACTTAATGATGAAATAAGTTGTTGCCTTCTGAAATAACACATTCAGGATCAGACATTGTTTTTCTTGTTCTGCCGCCTCTGTGTTGAAGGTTTGTAATCTATGTCATCGATGACATAAATATGTAGATGTGCATGACCTGCGTCGACAAGCTGCCCACCTTCACAGAAATGTACCTGCATGTCGAACTGCAAGATATGTGTTGGTCCGATTGGTACCATCTGATTGTCCGGCTTCTCCTCCAGTGCTTAGCGGTGATGATAACACAGGAGATTATGACTTACGTTATCCGTGGCTGCGGTCCTCCTGACCTGTTACACGTTTCAAGTATTTCCTTTGCCCAAATACATTTTCCATTTTTTGAGTTTTCTTCTCAAGATAACACTCAGCAAACCTCTTTTGTTCTGTTTTGATAGAGACCCCTAGTGGCAGATATTACATCCTGTTCATGTTATTCTGGATCCTTCTTTAATGCACTTCATAGAGAGAAAACACAACCAGTTATGGAAAGTTGAGGAAGTAATTTAGAAACTAACCGTATTTTTTTTTTTCTGTGTATGATCTTGTCATATATGTTATCATTTTGCAACAGCAGAAAGCTGTGGTCATATGTTGTTCCCTTAATGAGTATTTGTGTTGCTCTCTCAAAATGAAAATTATAAAGACAGTAAAAAAAAAAAGAAAGAAGAAACTTACGGTATATCTGTAGAAAAGATATCTGTAATGTAAAGTACATTTGGTAAATTGGCTGAAATATTTAGATTAGTGATTTTTGTGTAAAATGTTTTACTGCAGTTGGAGACCAATTAAAAGCCACTTCTGTGCCCGGCAGTGGAGACATTAAGTATTTTAGTTGGTTAATTGAAGGTTTTCCTCAGAGTTTTGACTTTTTCTGTTGAGTCTATTTCCACACAGAGGCGATAACAGAAACATGATGCTGCTGTGTGCACAGTGTTTGTGGATGATGGAGGTGAGAACTGAAGTCAGACTCAGATGGAAAGAGGTAGAAAATAACAAGTACAGATATCTGTGCAGGGTTGATTCACTGCGGGTGGAGGTCAGGGAGAAACTGATGGAGAAGGTGAAGCAGAGCGTCGGAAGGCCGAGCTTCACGTCCAGCCGTCAGGATTTCTTGATTGCGGAGAAGCGAGGCGAGTCACGATGAAGAGTTTGTGTTATTTAGAGCTGACCTCAGCAGCAGAGGAGTCAGACTGAACGCTGAAGCACTCTTCATCCACACCAAAGACAGTTTTACTCATGGCAGAGGTCATCCCCACACTCAGACAAGAGTGTCTCTCATTTGTGATATTAAAGCTGTTACACCTCAAAGACCTTTTTCAAACTGTGATGATGAAGGTTGAAGCAGCACCAACAGCAACACTGAACCTCCTGTAGTTCTTATAAAAGACCTCGGGGTGGAAATTCACATGTAACAGTTCCTAAAGCGAAGTCTTCTATTCTGCAGGATTCATGGTTTCTCTCCGTGAAGATAATTTAACCTTTTTTTTTGGGAATAAATATAGGGAATTTCCACATGATTCTGAAACATTATTCTGACTATATCTACGTACGGAAGGATGAATAAGCAGAAGCAGTTCATGAATAAACAACACAAAAAAGCCGAGTGATAAAGCCTGCCGAAGAAGTCCACTGGGACCAATTAGAATGATTATCCAGGAAAAGTTGTTGAATTTATTTTGATGCTTTCCACATTGATTTTACATTTATTTGGCCCGTGTGCTTAAAAAGGATCCCACATGCACGACACCGAGGCAGGTTTACAGAGCAGGAAGCAGAGAGCTTTAATGAAGTATGGCTGAAATCCAAAGAACAGAAAGCTGATGAGGATCCAACAAGAACAGACAAATAAAAAAACAGATAAACCAACAAAGAGTGAAGAGAAAACACAGACTTTGATACGCTAATTAACAAATCAAACACAGGTAAAGACAGGAAACAAAGACAGGACATGTTTGGCAAAATATGATGAGAAAATGACATTAGACAATGCCCAAAGTTTATAATGAGATAACCTGTGAAAAAGCACCAAAAACTAAACTGTTTTAATGTTAAAATAATTTAAATCCAGTCATCATCTCCCCCCTCCGTGCTGATGTGAAGTCAGGGGAAGTCTCTTGGTGGAGGTATGCGCTCTACTTCTTCTTGTTTTCATATGTCAATACTTGCAATGATATATTTATACATTTTGCAGTTATTTGTTTGCGATAAATAATCATTTATAAACCCTGAACCCACACATCAACCACCACAAGTAAATTATAATAATCCTTCACTGCTCCTACCACAGACTTCTTAAATTATGCTAATTATCACATCAATAAATTGCCTGGAAAACCTGTTTATTAGAATATCCATGTATCACAGAGTGTGTAACCAGGCTGTGCAGGCCCACACAGTCTGCACTGTGGTGGCAGGCAGCCAGCCAGCCTCGCTGTGGAAGTCAAACTCCTCTAAATTGTCTGGGAAAACAGTGAAAGTGGTCCTGGGAGTTTGGGAATTATCATCCACAGTGGCAGACAAAAATGTTTTTGTCTCAGCTGCAAGAAAAACGCAGATTTACTTCATCAAAAGTTTGACCCTGAACTCCAAAAACAAAGTATTCTGACTTCATCACTACGGGTCCCTGGAGTGGCCAAAATTACTGCTGAACAGCTTGAAGAGCTGCGCTGCAAAATGAGAAAACGCCTGGAGAATAAAAGCGAGGTTTCTCTCACTCCCCTCCTCACAAGATGAGAAGCGACAGTCGGGCTTCATTAGAGAGTATCTGCCTCCGTCAGATGTTTGAAGAGCGGTGACATTGTGTAAGTTCTCCTGTCAGAGGTATCGTCACATCACCCCTCTGTGATATCCCTCCCAGTCGTGGCCTCATAAAAAAAGGCAGAGGCTTGAATATTTCTCTCCTCTCAGATGTGAACCGCTCTCTGGTGGCTGAGTTTTAACCGTCAGGTGTGGGAGTAACACCTCTGTAATGAGCTGAAACCAGTTAAAAGGCTTTCATAACTGTTTTTTAATACGAGCGTCAGCTGTGGGAGTGAGTCATCACATCTCTGTCTTGTTTCGCTTCATCAAAAGGGATCCTTTGATTGTCAGATGTAATTACGCCAAATTGTTGGTAAGATTAGTGCGATCACATATTCTGCAAGACAACATGAAGAGTATGACGATGTTTTGTCCCGGCGAGGTTTAATCTCCCCATATTGAAATTCTTTCGACACTTTGAATACTTTTATTTTCCCCTCAGGTTCCTTCAGTTTGAGACTTTTATTCTCTATCTCATTGTTGCAGCACTTCAGTGAAGATTAGATTGAAACCCAAGAGGCTGCGTTCTTCATCCCTTCATCATTAAAGGAACAGTCCACCCGAACATGAAACTACAGTCTCTATCAAAACATTTCTGGAGCTTCACAGTAAAACAGAGTTGCAGCATTCTCCTAAACAACTGAAGTAGCTGGAGACAACAAACTGCAAACAGCTCGTCAGCTGATGACTGTGATCACAGCAGACGAGCTGTTTGGAGAGACATCTGATGTTTCTCTGTTTTAAATCAAGTCTCAGCTGCTTCAGTTGTTTAGCAAAATGCTGCAACTCTTTATATCATCAGGAGGAGGAGAGGAGGACTTTATATCCTCAGGAGGAGGAGAGGAGGACTTTATATCATCAGGAGGAGGAGAGGAGGACTTTATATCATCAGGAGGAGGAGAGGAGGACTTTATATCATCAGGAGGAGGAGAGGAGGACTTTATATCATCAGGAGGAGGAGAGGAGGACTTTATATCATCAGGAGGAGGAGAGGAGGACTTTATATCATCAGGAGGAGGAGAGGAGGACTTTATATCATCAGGAGGAGAGGAGGACTTTATATCATCAGGAGGAGAGAGGAGGACTTTATATCATCAGGAGGAGAGGAGGACTTTATATCATCAGGAGGAGAGGAGGACTTTATATCATCAGGAGGAGAGGAGGACTTTATATCATCAGGAGTGAGGAGAGGAGGACTTTTATATCATCAGGATGGAGAGGAGGGAGACTTTATATCATCAGGAGGAGAGGAGGACGTTATATCATCAGGAGGAGGGAGAGGAGGGACTTTATATCATCAGGAGAGGAGAGGAGTGGACTTTATATCATCAGGAGGAGAGGAGGACTTTATATCATCAGGAGGAGGAGAGGAGGACTTTATATCATCAGGAGGGAGGAGAGGAGGACTTTATACCATCAGGAGTGAGAGGAGGACTTTAGCTCATCAGGAGGATGAGGAGTGACTTTCAGGGGAGGAGAGAGGACTTTATATCAGCAGGAGGAGGGAGAGGAGGACTTTATATTGATTATCATCAGGAGGAGGAGGAGGGAGGAGGCTTTATATCATCAGGAGGAGAGGAGGACTTTTATATCATCAGGAGGAGAGGAGGACTTCTATATCATCAGGAGGAGGAAGGGGACTTTATATCATCAGGAGGAGGAGAGGAGGAACTTTATATCATCAGGAGAGGAGAGGAGGACTTTATATCATCAGGAGGAGAGGAGGACTTTATATCATCAGGAGGAGGAGGAGGAGGACTTTATATCATCAGGAGGAGGAGAGGAGGACTTTATATCATCAGGAGGAGAGGAGGACTTTATATCATCAGGAGGAGAGGAGGACTTTATATCATCAGGAGGAGAGGAGGACTTTATATCATCAGGAGGAGGAGAGGAGGACTTTATATCATCAGGAGGAGGAGAGGAGGACTTATATCATCAGGAGGAGGAGAGGAGGACTTTATATCATCAGGAGGAGGAGAGGAGGACTTTATATCATCAGGAGGAGAGGAGGGAGGACTTTATATCATCAGGAGGAGAGAGGAGGACTTTATATCATCAGGAGGAGGAGAGGAGGACTTTATATCATCAGGAGGAGAGAGGAGGACTTTATATCATCAGGAGGAGAGGAGGACTTTATATCATCAGGAGGAGGAGGAGGAGGACTTTATATCATCAGGAGGAGAGAGGAGGACTTTATATCATCAGGAGGAGGAGAGGAGGACTTTATATCATCAGGAGGAGGAGAGGAGGACTTTATATCATCAGGAGGAGAGGAGGACTTTATATCATCAGGAGGAGGAGAGGATGAGTGGATTTTTGCCTGAACTGTTCCTATTTTATTATTTTACATATATTTACCCTAACCTGTAGTATTTATTTTTTTAACTTAGGAAACTATAATGTATTTTTACAGTGATAAACAATCTTGAAAAGACATGCAACTTTAGTAGCACAGCAAATATGTGCAGTATGAAATATGTCACAAAGAACTACAATGTGTGGAAAATCCTCCTGGAGCTGAGGTCGACTCAAACACAGGCACAGAGCAGTTTATGGAGCAAACATGGCCGTCACATCCAGCATGTTCGTGATGAATGGCCGGGCATCACAGCAGCTGCTTGGACAGATATTTGTCTTCTTCTGCCCGCTGCACGGATGTGAGGGCTGGACGCCGCTCGCACACCTCCCAAACACCTCTGATCCAGCCGCTGACACGGCGAGCAGAGCTGACAGAGAGCTGGACCCGACAAAAACACATCCAGCTGCACTGAAACTACTCAGAAACAACAGCCGCACCACAAACTGTCAGAGTCAGTGCTGGTGTTCTGTTGCCATCAGTTAGAGCTGCAGCCATTAACTGTTAATCTAGTGAATTCATCAACTACTGTTCTGATTAGGGGTGTCAACGTCTACACGTGTAAACGGACACACGGATAACAAATCATAACCGTTTAGAAAAATCAATAACCGTTTACACGTCTTTTTTTTTCCTCCTCCTCCTCCTCGTTCATTTCTCATCAATATATATACTATTCAGGGTTTCCTCTACATGTAATTTACTGTGGCGCACCGCCACGGCAAAATAAAAGCCGCCACACCTTAAAAATTCAGGCATAAATATATCTAGTGGAAATATTTTACCGTCATCTTCCACCACAGTCTTTGACGTTAACTAGCATGTTGGATATTTAGCTTGATAATTGGCTAGAGGATTAAAATGGTCACTTAGAGCAGAGTCCTGCACGGGTCACCGCATCCGACCCGTTATCCGACAGTAGCACAGATTACATTCCGTACCAGAGCCGACCCGCTATAAATTAATACCGACGGCCGAAGGAAAATTGGACGGACGCAATTTTTAAAAGTGAAAGTAAGATAATGTTGCCTGAAAGCTTCAGATAATAACATTAACTAACTATACACTTAAATGTTCCCACTAGTGCAGTTATCCGCATACATAATAGATGAATGGGGCACAATGTTTCGTTGATATAAAAAAAACAAAAAAAACCCGCAGCCACAGCCAGTGTCGCGTCACGTCACTTCAAGTTGACTGGGGGACACGATGGCGGCGGTCAACAAGCGGAGCAATGTGTGTTTTTTTAACAAACTAATCAAGTTGAGTGTAGGCTATGTCAGGCAAAGTTGGCTTACAACAACAGCACGGGATCCATGCTAAACCACCTGCGATGGAAACACCCGAACAAGTTGGAGGGAGAGACTGCTGCTGGCATCGGTGCCACCGCAACTGCGATAGAAAGAGATCATAAATCTCCGACGTGTAACCGGGTACACGTCGGTTAGAAGCCCCGTTTACACGTGTAGAACAAATTGTAAACGTTGACACCCCTAGTTCTGATAATGGATCAGTCAGACTTGCACCTCATCTGAAGTGGGTGCACGAGCTCGTCTGCACGTCGAGGTGTAAATAACATCTAATCATCTGCAGTGCTTGTGTTATACTGGACGAGCTGTTTGTTTTTCGCTGTGAAACTTGTTCTATCCTACCTGCTGGATGACCACACGTGATACACCTTTCCAAAAGAACCGTCTGAAGCTTTACTTTCCACATTGAGCGACACAGTCCTTTACAGCTGGATTTCAACAATTACTGAGACAAAACGCAACTTTATCACTTTATTCACTGATTTGGAAACTGGATCATATTTTATGGAGAAAGATATTTAGCAGTTTGCTCTCGATGTCCTCCATTAGTTACTTCAGCCCCTCCCTCGCTGTGAGGTCTTAACTCTACCCTAGAAACAACCTTCATGGGAACTTTGAGACTTGTTTTGATGCGGTTAATGTTGGGGTGAGATGTGGTTGTGTTGTATTTTCACTCCTTGATTCTCAAAATTGAAAACCGTTCAATGTTTTAACAAGTTTGAAGGTCACTAAACTCCCACACCTACGCCACTGATGAAGCTTTCATGTCGAGAACAAAGAATTGGAACCTCTAAAAACTGAGATTCACTGACAAAGCCGTTAGTATCCTCTGATGAACATCTTTCTTTGAAAATGAACAAATTCAGTTTTGTTTTTTCTCCCTCCACCTCCTCGAACACGAGATCAATGTGTCCTCCACCTCGTCCCTGGTGGAATCATTTGGTGCCTTTTAAAGCCAATCATGGTCATCAAAGACATCATCTGTGCCGTCCACTGCCAGGAGCCGCAAGTGGTGAGGAGGAAAAAACAAGGCAGGAACATTAACCATCAAATATTCAGCACTATCTGTGCTCGAGCCCGGGGGTTTTTACTGCCAACGCTGTTCAGACGACACCCAGCGGGACAGAACCGGCCCCAAAACGACCATAAAGCTTTGGTTGTTTTCCAATGAAGCGCCGTACGCACTACTGTTTTGCAGCAATGAGGATTTTAGTTTTGATTATGAGCTCTCTGTGTCTTTACAATCGGACTTTTGAATGTCTGAGTTAGTCTCACTCAGACATTCAGAGAGCGCCAGTTTCACTCATAGGTGGGAAAAAACTTTGGATTCCAGTAAGAAAAGTGATGAAAGTGCAGTTAAATCTACTAACAAACTTTGCTGATCCCCGAGACGCTCGTGGTGATGAAAATCATCGGGCATAGAGAGATTTTTTTCAAAATAGAGACGGGAATTCACAAAATTATAAATGTTCCTTTTTGTAGTGAGTTGTTACGTCTTTTACTTTGTTTCCAAGCATCCAAAGTAATAAAACAAATGAAGTGTATTACATTAAATACATTTCTGATTTTACTGACATTCTATTACTTGAATTACATTTTCAATACAGGGCTTTTAACTTGTAATAGAGTACTTTCAGTGTGACATTAGTACTTACACATAAGTAGAGGATCATCAATATCATCAAATAGAAATATTTTTAGATGTCATGCGTAATAACATTCCTCCCCAAAATGAACTTGAAGTATGTTATATCTTTAATATGAGTTGTATTTATATTTGGAGGCTGAAGAGGTCAATCTCAGTATGTCTTTACTGTTCCTCGATGAGTCCGTGATATAAACGAGCAATAAAAGTTCTGTGTTCAGACCGTAAAAGAGCAGCAGAGCAGAAGAAGAGAGGTTCTGGTTGTAACCGGAGGGTCGGCTCGTATAACGGAGCAAACGATGCTCGGTTTGTTATTCAGAGCTGCAGGCAGATTAGATTTAAGAGAAAGTCAGAGTGGAATTGAAAATAAAGCAGAAGACAGCTGCCTTCAAGTGCAGCGTCTGCGTACGGCGGCCTGTATATCAAACATGGATTTAACCACACTGACTGCACACACAAACCAGGTCGAGCTATAAAGATAACCTCTCAGTGTACGCTGTGAAAGTGTCCAGCCCTTCTTAACTTTTACTGAAATCCAGGCTGACGTTAACAGAAGTGGAAAACAGAAAATGGAGCCACGGGGAGACTGCTGTGTTTCAAACAGAAGTCTGAGGTGTTTCTAATATTCTGCAGTTTACATGTATATCAAGCAGCCAGCCAATCATCCTGGGGGACGATAAACAAACTGTAGAAATACAAAATTAAAGTCACTCAAACATTCATATAATGATCACTCTGCACATGACAAACTGGACTGAGTGCATCTTCTCATGCTGTTACTATAGTTACCATGACTGGCTCAATACTCGGCTCAGGACCTGTAAAAAACATGACTTAAAATCTGAAAGGATGCAGTAAACTTGACATCAACGGGGGACGCCTAGTTTTCTGTTCCTGATGCTACGTTGTTAACAACAAATCCACTAGAGGAAGAGAGCTAGCTGGTTCCTCCTCCTCCTCCTCCTCCTTTTCTTCTGCTTCTGCTTTCTTCTTTCTTCTCCTTCTTCTACTTCTTCACTTTACACACTACAGCTTATAATTCTGTTAAAGTCTTCACTACATTGGTGATATTACATAAGTCTGCTCAGACAGAAATATAAACTGCAACTTTAATGGTCGGTGTAGGAATAAAACCCTGCAGCGTTGACTCTATTCTCTATCTGTTTCTCTCTCTGTCTTCGCCCTCCATGTTTCTCTGTTTGTGTAGCTCCCCCTCAGCTCGAGTTGAGATCAGGTGAGATCGATATCTGCTCTGAAATCTGAGCACACAAATCAGCATGATTTTGAGAAAAACAAGAAGCGTGTTTTTGTTCTGGGTTTGTGGTAAAAAGACGAAAATAAAACTTGGTTGGGTTCTCAGAGAAATTGGGAGTCGATGAATCGAGTGTGAAATAAGGGGTAAATATAGAGAAGTGAGTGGAAAACAAACCAGCTGACAGCTTTATAAAATCATCTGTGTATTTGAGAAAAGAGAATATGAGGTGATGAAGAAAATGTACAAGAATAGTCTTGGATTCAAGAGCTTTCCAGCTGCGTTCGTAGCACCCAAACCAGATATTTTTACGAGACATTGGGACATTTCTCGGTTGTGTTTTTGATGAGACGTCGGGACATTGTTAATTCAGATATTAAACCCTGTTTTGGTCTTTATTCAGTGACTTCAGGTTAATGAGGCTGTTCCAAAGGTCAGTGAGTTTATCTCCATCCACTGCTTACATAGTGTCTGTCTTTAACAGATAAGAAGATGAAGTGTATTCTGTCAGCGATGGCTTGTAGTTTGTGGGAATGTTGGGATAAATCCACACTGTCACATGTCAGCCTTCACAGAGTTTCCAGGGGGATCCTCTAGGCAGCGGAGGAAAATCATGTTCATTGTTTTGTGGTAGAGCTCCTCTCCCGGAGCGTCGGCCCTCCTGATTAACACTTTCCTCTCATCTGTCGTTCTCTGGGCTAATTAACGTGATAATTAGAAGAACTGATATGAACGCAGTCGATGTAAAAGCAAGCCCACGTTCACGCTGTGACTCTTTGAAGATTCACAATGCCAACTGTGATTTATGTTTTCTAATTCAGATACGAGTCGACTCCTTTGAGATGTACACTATGTACGCTGAGGCGAGGTCCGTCTGGAAAACACTACAGCACGTATCAACTTTCAGACAAACAATACAACATTAGCATAATGCCATCTTAAAAACAGAGGCATGGTGAATTTAAATGAGCTTGGCATTAAAAATGCATGGAATACAAACCAGGCAGTAAATATCAACTCTGTCCTATTTTAACACATCCGACTGCCTGAAACCTACACAAGAAGGGAAGTAGAGTGAAGAGAAAGTTTGTTGTACACTTAGTGACATTATAGAGACAGAATCAGCTGAGAGGATGAAAACTTTAGACCAGTCCAGGGAGAACATCCCGATTCAACTTTTACACACTTCGTGTCTGCGGCAACAAAACCTGTTAATTTTACGAGGTGTCGGACATTTTTCCGCTGTCGGACATTTTTCCAGGTGTATTTAAGGAGACTTTTGGACATTATTCAAGTCCTTAACCAAGTGGTCTTTTTGCTTTAACCTAACCAGAATATAAACACAGCGCTGTCACAACATGGAATTGAAAACTGAACCTGAAGAAGCGTGAAGTTTCTACATATCTGTGGTTTGCAGTAAGGTACGTCGGGGTGGACTGTTGAGAGGATTAAGATTATGAGTTTAGCATGATAGCTGCTGATGATGATGATGATTGATGTCTGATTCGGTTGGTGTTGATGGATAAAATGTTGTGAAAAGGATTTTGAAAAGTAAGTAATGTGAAGTCTTCAGATGCAGTCGATGTTGATGACTCTAACAAAACAAAAAGTTTTAAACTGAAGTTGACGTCACTTGTCTGTTGCCGAGGGAGGCATACCTGTAAATAATCTTTACCTGAAGTCAACAGCAGTTGCGGTTATCTTTTGGAGCTGGTTTGTGAGACAGCATGTTATTCAGAAACAACTTCAACCATGAATATATTTTTATGAAAACAAGGAGCACTCTGACCACATCATCTCTTGACTCCAGCGCCAAATTATCATCCTTCTCTCTGATCCTGGACCTTGATGGTAATCACCAGTTCTACTCTGAATTGAGAGATGGATTCTGAGGCGTCAATTTGACTCGTTTCTGCCTCTGAGGACGGAGTAATTTATTCCATTTTAAGTGTCGGTCCCACTTCGTCTTCTCACCTGCTTCCATTTCCTGTGAAATGGCCCCCTTCTCAGCGGGGATAAAGGCCTCCAGACATTTCATCACATTTCTTCACTTTCTCCATCAGTCCCGCAGTCATCTGTCTCTGTCTTTATTACTCTCTTTCAGTTCCCAGTCTGACCCGACATGTCTGGTTGAATGGTTTTCATTAAGTACTTTATCAAAAAGAACAAATTACGTTTACGTTGCCAGGATTAAAATAACAAGGCCGGTCGAGAACGTCAACAAACTGGGACTTAAATGTACCTGGACAGTGACAGACTACAGGGAGGTGTAGGTGGGCTGTGAAGGTGTGTGCTTTCATTTTGATCTCGACTACAAACCTGTAAAGTTTGATTACTTCAGCTAAAAAGGTTAAAAAGCTATTACGATTAAAAAGTCTGTCCACGGATGGACAGATGAAGGTGAAAACTATAACAGCTGCACTAGAGTAGACAGGAACTACTTCCCTTGTTCTCTGACCACACCCATCTTCAAACTCTGCCTTCATTCTGATCTCAACTGCAAACCTATAAAGATTTATGTTAGTATCTTACACAATTGTGACGCTATCACACTGACAAATGTCTACTGACAGACTCACAGATACCTGGGAAAATCGCTTTTGTGTTATTCCCGCTACAAAAGGTGTGTTCAGGTCTATATTTTACCATGATGACACACAAATAAATACAAAAATATAACTGTGCTTCATGATATTATCTCAACAACCAACACAAAAATCTTCTGAAACATACTGGAACCACAGAGAAGAGACACATTTTCAGTCAAAAAATCTTCAATAAGAAATTATAAATCATGGATACTTGTCTATCTTTTGCCAGATGGCAGCAGGGTCAACAGTCTTTCTTTTCTTTCTTTGGTTTGGAATCTGTCAGTGTGTTTACATGCACAGCTTAGTCAGATTACAGCCATAGTTCGACTTTGCTGCTCAATCGGACAACTGCAATTATCCGAGTATACATGCCAGTGAGAAAATCGAATTACTGGCCGAAAGCATGTCACACCCCGGTCCGCTAGGTGGCGCTGTACCCATTTCAACTAGTGTTAACGGCGCACCTCCGGCTGACCTCTTGACGTCACCAGCTGCCTCGGCATTCAAGAAAGATGGCGTACGAAGAGCGAGATGAAGCTACATCTTTGTACATTTCGTATATGGTGTACATGATAATTACACAAACTAGGTGCACAATGGCGCTCTTTCTTGCGGTGATTTTGGAGGAAAGCCGCCGCCGCCGCCGCCCATCTACTTCCGGCTCACGGCCCCGGGGGAAAATCTCGCGTCAGACTAACGCAGTAATTCGGTTTTCTTGAGTGTCATGTAAACGCACTGTGTGTTAATACACGCTGGTTGATTTTATGGGGATACAGCCATGGTGACAGGCTTAGGGAATACAAAATAAACCAATAATAGATATTCAAACATTTTTTATCGTCCAATCTCTGCACCGAATGAAAACTTCACCAGCCGACACTTTTAAAAGGGTCGCCAAATGTACCTTTTACGGCCCGCCCAGGTAAAGTCTATGTGTGGGAAACACTGCACACAGTGTGAAACAGCAGAGACCGTCTTTGACCTCTCCCACAAACAGCCGACTGTCATTACGTGATCAGAATTCTGAACTTATGTCAGAACAACCTGAAATAATTAAAAAAAACACATGAAAAATTCATTCAAACTGTGCGAGGAAGGAAGAAAAGAACACTGACCTACTTTTTTCTTTATCTGAGTACATTTTGACATGTTGACCTGAGTCAGGTGTTCTAGTTCCTTTTTCATCGGTGGTGCTCACATCCTCACCTTTACCTGAGGAAGCAGTGGGAAGGAGACAGCAGTAGGTGTGCTGTTACTCACATATTGATCTGAAGATTTATTGCGCCATGTCTACTACTATTACCTGTTTGTGATATTGGAAGTACACAAGGTCCATTTTTGTTATCAGTTGCCTGGCAACAGTGTCTCAGGATTTAAATGCTAAACATAATCTGTAGAGGACTGAAAACCTGACCACGAGTGCTGTTTAAAGGTGCAAGTAGTCGCCTGTGGGAACTACAGAAACTACCGACGTATCGTTGTCAGTTTCTTTAGTAAGTCCGTGACATCAGACTTGGCGTGGGCGTCTGCTGATTTAAACAAACATCCTGTTCATAGTGAACTGTCGGGATTCGAACATGTCGGCAGCAGTTTGGTGAGCGAGGAGGTTTGTTTCAGAGCCGCTCTGTCTTGTTGTTAACGTACAGCTCCACCGGTGGTCGTTAGCGGGTGGACGCCATATGGACCGCTTTAATCATTAAAACAGCACGCAGGAAACGGCTCCATCCCTCCTGCTCTATTATTGCTGCAGAGGAGGAACAAAAGAGGCCTCCTGGGACGAGCGAGCAGCCATCTGCATTCATCAGGAGAGAGAGAGAGAGGGGGAGACGACGAGGGAGGGGATGGTCGAATAAAAGGTGGGGAGGAAGAAAAGGTAAAGAGACGAGACGGGAAGGTAGAGATGTAAAGGAAAAAAGATGAGATGGAGAGGAGAAGGGAAAGATGGTGAAGGAAAGGAAGAACAGAAGCTAAGAGAAGGATGGGAGAGAAATAAAGATGGGAATAGTTTGTAAGAGAACGAGGAGAGCTAAAATAAATGAAAAAGAAATGAAAGATGAGTAGAGGAAATGAGTAAAAGGAAATAAAGGAAGGATGAGGAGATTTGAATATTTCCACTCCTTTGTGGTTTTTCTCCCTGTGGAACAGACCCATTTCTCTCTGCTTTGATGGAGAGAATACGGAGGAAGAAGAGAAACGCTTTAACATCCCTTAAACTGGTGATTTAATCAGATGACAGCAGCACAAGAAACCCTCGGCTGGAAAACTCCAGTTACATTTGAATTATATAAAAATTCCCATATCTTTCACATTTATTTAACTGCTGACTGAGACGAAAGAGTTTCATTATCTGAGCACATTACTTCCTTAAACTGAACATTAGATTCAAAGTCATGTCAGTTGTTTCGCTTTGGCCGGTCAGTTCAGAAACACAACTCATGTTCAAAAATTCAAAAACTGCATTGTAAATCTGTGTTAAAATGAAAACTATAATGGGAGATGAAGGTGCTCCAGCCTGCTATAAACGGCTAAATGTAAGTTTTATTAAGTACGCCAACAAAAAGTTGATTATATAAAATCAACTCAAAGCCAGTTTATCTTTGAAAGGCAGGTTGTGAGTGGTAGTTTCCCCAGTAAACACACCAACCTATTCAGCTGCGGCTTGACACAAGAGCCGCCTGCTCGAACCAGCCCAGAGACAATATGGCTGCCAAGAGCGGCTCCAGAGGAGGCTGAAGACCCGACATGACCAGAACCACTCTGAGGTAACAGTTTGAGTAAAGCGCAGATGTAGCAGCCAACAGAGGCAACCAATCAGGTGGAGCAGGGCGGTTCTCGTAAGAAAAGCTGTGGGATGAATAAATAATTAATTCATCCAGGATAAGCACACTCTCTGGTCGGA
Source organism: Sparus aurata (assembly GCF_900880675.1). Taxonomy (NCBI): domain Eukaryota; kingdom Metazoa; phylum Chordata; class Actinopteri; order Spariformes; family Sparidae; genus Sparus; species Sparus aurata. The sequence continues at coordinate 27,122,149 of NC_044206.1, read as the reverse complement.
CATGTGAGATGATTTATGATAAATTATTCTATGTTTAAGTGAAACACATGCAAAATACATGTTTTTTTACTAAAAGCTGATTCCAAAAACGTCCGGACGCTTTGCAAAAATTAAAACACTACTGAGGTCCATACGTTAAATGTTTAACCTAAACATCGTTGATTATTGTAAATATATACTTATTCTGCTGCTTTGTCAGGCTTTTGTGGACATTTTTCAATAAATTGAATTGAAGTAATACTGATATCAACAGATTTATATGGATGGTGGAAACACTGCCAGCTGACATGTCCTTTCCTGACATACCTGGACGTCTTCATCTCCTCATCTTCCTCCTCTGGGACTGCCTGTGTCTCTTTATTTCAGTGGAGAGCTCAGCCGGGTCGGAGCGCTATCTCAACCTGCCGTTCATGTCTGTTGAACAGAGATTAGGAACGTCGATGGCGCTGCGTCATCTGTGGCAGTGACTCCCCCGGGGGGAAATATTACCCTCAGTCGTCTGTCCTCACATGTCTGAGCTGTCTGTGCTCGAGAGGACGGACAGACGAGAGGTTTCACAGCCTGAAGAGCCACCTGGAAAAAAACAGACATTTGTGTTGTGACGGTGTTGTGTTCTTGTTCATACGTGTTCATGCAGTGATGATTGGAGACATCAGCGTATTTGCATCTTACACACTGTAGTTTACTCTCAATCATATGTCGTCCTCCATCTGGACCCTCACACTTAGATGAACACATCTACATCTGCACTTGCTGAACAGTCACACCTGAAGTCTCTGTGATGGTTCAATGTGACTTTGTCTACAAATGTAACTGCAGATGAAAGATGTAATTTCACGTGCAGGGTTCTCCCCAGAAATTTTTTGTATAGCGGCGCACCGTCAGTCGGGGGGGGGGAGGTGCGGACGCTCGCTCGATCATCGCCGTCAGCCGGGGGCTCGTCGCCGTCAACCGGGGGACAGATGGACGGACGAACGGACGCTCGTCACCGTCAACCGCGGCAGCCCACAAACACCCGCTATAAAGCAGCTAACATTGTTGAGTATAGCGGCGCTGACCTAGCCGTATAGCGGCGCAGCACCGTTGTTCCACCGTCTGGGGAGAACCCTGACGTGTTTGTAATGGCGATTATGTTGGTTTCATCCGACAATTCTGTTTCAAACAAAGTGCAAGAAAAACACAAATAAACAACCTTAAATGAGAACTTCACCCACAGACTGTCCCGGTGGCCAGCTATCAGTCAGGGGAGCACATTTGATAACATGTCTGCTTTTCTTGGGCGTTTGAAGTGTTGGAGCTGAGTAGGCTGTGTGGGCGCTGATGTTTGATGTGCTTCACATGACGCCTCGGTGTGCTGCCCTCAAAAGACTTTTAAAAAGTATTTCACCAGTAGAGACACCAGGAAGTGTCACTTTTTCTTTAACCAAAAGGATTTATGTCATGATATGTTCAGGTAGGGCAGTATATGAATTCTGCTCCTCACTGAACATCTTGGTTAGAAACTGGACCAATACTGGACTGTTTTAGTTTGAAAATCTGATACCATGAACACAGTTTTCATGACATAACCGAACATTTTACAGTGAGGGATCTTTTCACTGTGATCGAGTTATCAATGGGACACTTGATGGAAAGATGAACTGAACAGTGGTCAGCCATGTTTCTAGACAACCTCTAATTTCTTTGTGTTTTTAGACTTTCTCCACTGCTCTGATGAACATGTTTGCGTGGCAACCTTAAAGCTAAATGAGAGGAAGTCGGTGTCATTTTCGTTATTTTGCTTGGTTTCTGTTGAATATTTGGAACCCTGCACAACAAAAAAAATGAAAATTAAACCTAAAGAAAAGTTTCAACATTCCCCTGGTTTGCAGACATTGTCAACATTTATTCCGGCGCGTTAGTCGGATGCAGACCTTTTGGAATTTTACAGTTTTGTTTGCAGTGTGAATACATACTTAGCTTCATCTGCTGGTTTGTCTGCACCAGAGAGATGAGAGAAAATATGACAAAAGGAAACAGGAAAGGAAAAAGACACTGAGTGAATAAAGGATGGAATGAATAACAAGGAGAAAATTGAAAGAGTGTAATGTAAGAAATGGAAAAGAGAAGCTGAATGTTGATGTGAAGCTCCTTTTGAAATATTAATGGTTGGTGAAGATCACGCTGTGACATCAAACAGCCGCCGCCAAAAGCATAATTTCCAGCGGCCACACGCTTAGTCACAGCCACAAAAACATACATTTTATACTTACTCTCACCATTTCTCTGGCACACAATGGTCCGTTCCATCATGAATAGTGCATGACAATGTCTCTGTAACCTTTTTGAAAAGAGCTGAAAAGAATTCAGAGCAGAAAGCCGAGGATGAATTGTGAACCCTCTATTGAACCGCAGGACTCTTCCCTTTCAGTTTAACTTTTCCACCAGTCTTATACTGACTCTATATATATGTTCAAGGCCATTATCTCCTTCTGCTGTTCTCTGAAACTCTGAAACTGAAATTAGTTTTTGTTCCCGTAAAGAAAAACAACAGAGTCTCCTCGAGCAATGTCTTCCACCTTGATTTCACACCAGAGAAGAAAACAACGGAAATAATCTGGTTGTTTTCCGTGGTTTGTTTTCCCATCAGTGTCTTTGTTGTTGAAGTATTTCACAGGAATACAGAGAGCAAAAGTAAAAGGACAAAATGATGCGACCCTCGTCTGGTAGCGCTCTCTTCTACTGGGACGATATGTTTATCTCCGGATCACGACATCAGTCAGTATGAACTGTGAAAGAGCTCCACCATGCTGGAAAATGCTGACATTTTTCACCAGATGACTTGAATAACTACTATGATCCTGTAATCAGCTGCTCCTCGTGCAGATGAGGGAAGAGAGACAAATAATGTATTGATTCAGTTTATTTAGCCTGCGACTGACAAGGTGAGCTTTGTGTTTTAGCTTTGTAGCTTAGCCAAAATAGCGCCAGATTTCACTGGGACTCTCTTGTTCTACAGATCAAGTTTCTCATTTGTTAACACATTTCCTGTCCAGAGAGACTTTGAGTGGAAACACTGCAGTGACACTGACCAGCAGTCAGAAAAGCTCAGTGCTCCAGAAAACCTTTGCCCAGCGAGCATCATTTCCAGTCCGTCTCCCTTCTCTTCAACACACTCACAAAAGAGCCCGTCCGTACAGTCTGGTTTTTACTGAGCAAGGTCAGCTGAGGTCACTTTCACTGCTGCACTTCATTGAATCCAGTCCCCTGCAAACAATGTTATTTGTGGTTATTACAGCTCTTGCATCCTTGTGGGAGTGATCGTTACCGGACCAAGAAATCGACTGTGTTTCAGCCGGCTCTCTGCTCCGCTGTCAGGGCTGCTGCTGTTGGATCGATGGGCAACTCTGTGCTGTAATTTTTGTTTAAGTGCCTCCTATTTGGGCTCCTACTGTACATCCTGCCTCCACAGCAGTCTGTGAGGGTCTGGAGCAGCTATACATCTCCAAACTGGTAATTGCAGCGAACATTTTCGCATCACTGATAGAAATCAAACCTCCACGTTTTCCTCTGATAGTAATCCCCCTCAGACAGACCTAATTAAAACTTTACAGCAATAAACTTTGTGTCATTTGTTCAAGTCCTGACTGAGCTTTCATAGAAGCCCTCTCTTCCTTCCACCACCTACAATCTCTTTGAAATGACATTAAAAATATCTTTTGATATCACCGCCTGCCTCCCCGTCTGATAGCATCGGGCCGGGCTGTTGACGTTGGAAAATTGAAACATGCCGCGGTGCTGCAGCTCCGGGGGGACGAGGCCGCAGGGGCACACGGGCTTGATGATGCGGGGCAAATGATTCAATTATCTGATATGATTACCTACACAGGCACCTATATGTGACTTCAGAGTGAGTCGCTGTGAGTCTGGAACAGTCGACTGTGTAGCTGTTTGGCTGCTGCACTGTTGTGAAATATCAGCAGACGGATAAAAGTCGACCCGACTTGAAGTTAATGGCTGGAATCTTGTCAAATCTCAGTTCAGAACATGATTTCACTTCCTGTTTCTTCAGCTCTGCATGATGTGGTGTTCCTACCATGAAAGTCATTAAACCCAGAGTTCATTTTGGTCTGCTTCACCTCTGTCTACCCACAATCCCTTGCGGTTTCGAGGTGTTTGCAGTTCCCAGTTCTCTAATGAGACGGCCTAGCACTTCTTCTCTCTGCTGTGAAGTTTCTGTGTGGTCATCGTCCTCACCTTTCTTCCCTCTCTCCACTCAGCCCTGACAAACTTTACCTAAATTGCCCGTCTCCTCTGCTGAGTGGCAGCGTCATCACCTGCATGTATCCTCCAGAGAAAATTGCCTCCATGTTAATATCCTGTGATGCTGTTTCCTGCCCGGCATGTTTGCGGGATGTGCTGGTCATCAAAACAACCTATCATTGGCTCTGACAGCTCTGCTGAAGAGAGAGCAATCTGAATGTGTGACGACCATCACGGTCTGCGCTTCACTCTCCGTACTGTGTTACCATGATGGAGACATTTCGGTGACGTTTACTGAAATGTTCCTTCAGGGAGACGAGGAAACCACAGGTGTCTCCACATGAATGTATCACTCTTCCTCCTGATTGATCCGCTCGTCTGATGGGACGCTGAAAGGAGCGGCTGGCTCTGCTGCTGATGTCATCTCAGATGGAAACATGAAAAACTGCACCGACCACAGCGCTCACATCGCTACTGCTTATTCATTGGTAAATATATAAAAGCTGCGACCACAAACTTTGACTTTTTGTTGATTCTGGCAGCTCCTGATACTAGGGCTGGGCGATTAATTGAATTTCAATTTCGATTTTGGCTTTCCTCGATCAAGAAAACAAGATAATCGTAATAAAACGATCATTCTGCTGCACGCCGTGTCTTGTGCTGTAAATGCAGCGAACACTTCCATCTCCACCTGTGCGCTCTGCCTGCCCTTTATGACGAATGTCGCGGAAAAGTTGCAAGAGAAGTGTAATAGTGTAAGAGCCCATCCCCACGACACACCTCAAGAAACAAGCTGCTCTGAGTGGAGATATATGTGAGAAACACAACAAACGTGAACAAAGAAACACAACAAAGGTGAATCGAGAAACACAACAAACGTGAAATGGAATCGGATACTTGCACAGAACACTGGTATGCGAGAGATACGCGAGGACAACAAACTGGAATCAGAATCGTGGATGTTCCTGTGGGCAGGACGCTCCTCCTTTGGTGTTTATGATGAAGTTTTCAACGTGCGGTTTTTCTTATTAGTTGCACGATCGCATTTTGCTTGGTTTATCTTCTTGCTAGCATGTCTGGTGCGTTGCTAACGTTCATCTGATGGGATTGCTAGCAGCTGGCTAATGTTTTTGCTTTTTCCCAATGGCTAAAAAATCAAAAGGCACCAGTAGTGGTACTCTCACATTAGTGGAATGGGGTTCAACTCCCTACAGTGTCCTTGCTAAAAGCCAAAATATATGAAAACACAATAGTTATCAATCAATCTACACATTTCACAACAAACCTAAATGTCCCTGACGTCCCATCTTCAAACACCACCTCATTTTGGCATCCATGAAAACCTCCTACTTTTCCATAGGAATACATACTTCCTATGGGCAATGCACTAGTTATTGTAATTATCAATTAGTCTACACAAAGTGTCGCCTTCAAATCGCTTCTTTTTCTCCAACCAATTGTCCAAAAAACACAAAGATTCTTAATTTACTGTTAGCGATGAAAATCCTCACATTTAAAAAAGACACTGCTTTTCTTTCAGCTGACTGGTCGATTAGTCGACTAATTGTTGCAGCTCCAGTTCAAAGTAGGAACACGAATGTCATAGATAAAGACTTTGAAGTTACAACCCTGATTAAAGAAAAAAAGTTTGGATGTTGAGCAAAACTTAAATGAAAGCAGAAAAAAGTAGGGATGCAGATTATTAATCGGGGAAATTTTGTCAGTATACATGAAACTACAGTTGACAAATGAGGATGATAACAAGAAGCCAAACTGCTCTCATGACACTTCACACCCTGATACAGTTTGTGTCAGAATGAAGCTTTGCAGTTCGAAAGTGATCGGCTAATAAACAGGAAGAAGAAGACAAACAAGTGAAACAAATGAGCCTTCCTCGATGTTCCTGGTGTTTCTTTGCTTCCGTCCCACCTTGTTTGAAACACGCTGCTGTGCTCAAATCCAGAATAAGCACATATTTATAAGTATAAATGAAGTTGATGAGACTGTAAAATATTAAATATATCATCATCTCTGTGCTGTCAGATGATCACAGTCTGTAGTTTGTCAACTTTCTTTGGTTTTGTGCGTCTCCGTCTGTCATCCTCTGACATCCAGGCACAAAATCACATTGTTGGTTCTTAGCATGGACTGCGGCGCAGCTACCTACAATCTCTGTTGCCGTGGTTACAGCAAGCATCACCACAGCAACCTTAATCACATCCTCGGTGAAGTAAATGGAAATCCTCTCGGCCTCTTTTCCACCTTCTCTTTTGATCTTTTTCTGCTGCTGCTTTCACTCTCTCTCTCCGTCTCTTTCTGTCTGTTCACACTTTCTGTTTCTATCCATCTTCTCTTTACTTCTGTTTCTGCTTCTTGGTTATATACTTGTTGTCTTAAATTTTTATCCTGATCCGTCTCCCTCAGAGTCATTCTCTGATGTCTCTTCTCAACATATTTATCTTCACCGTATATCTCACAGATTACTTGTCATGTTTCTCTCCTTGGATTTGTGTCTGCTGCTGTTTGTTTCCATCTATTTGTCACCTGTCATCTCTTCCAGTTTATAGTCGTTTTCTCTTAGAAATGAAATATTTCATTTTGTTGTCAATCTTCACAGGGACACAAACAACAAAATAAAGAGCAAAACAAGAAGAAATGTCGTACTTCAACACACAAAGACCTGGTTTTGTAACCTGAGAGAGAATGAAGTCAAAAGGCCTTCAGGGGAGTATGTTTGAATTTTTATGGCCAGGAAACCTGACAGACTCTCTGGCTTTTCGGTTTGAGCTTCAGTCTTGTTTTCCAGTGAAGCAGTACAGGATTTTTCCTGCAGGATGCAGAAATGAACCACTTTTACAACCTGTCTTGAGGATCCGAGATACACAGATGCAAGCAGACAATCAACACTGGAAACTATCTGTATTTTAAACATTATTAATACTTTCATTATCATGATAAAGCCGTGAGCCAAGACCCGATCGTATCGAGACCAACACCAAGGCAGGAAATGACCGAGTCAAAGACCGAGACCACTGCGAGCCCCACGCTGCCTGATAAACAATAAAATCTGGAGCATGCAAACCACGGCCACTCCTTAAACTGACCTGATCCACATTCATATAAAACAACCCACAGAAGACAGATGAAGACTCATCTTCCCTCCCTGATACATCTGTGCCGACAAAAGGTACCTACCAAGCTCCCGGATCAGCCCAGTACTCCTGTATGTGAGCCTGGCCAGAACCGTTCTATTCAACAGTACCTTTCCATGTTTTTACTATCGACCTGCAAGCATCAGGTTCTCTGGATGACTCTTTCTTCCCACTGAAAACACAATATTACAGTCTGTATTGAACAGTTATTTAACACAGTGGTCTTGGTGCATTCCAGAGTCCTTCTTGTGAGTAAAAATGCAGACGAGACCGAGACATTTAAAAAGTTGATGGTAAGAAAGAGGGATGTGTAAACACCAGTAATAACTACTGGTACAACTGTCTCTACTTTTTATTTAGTTTCAGTCCTCAGTTTTTCAGACACAGGAAGAAGTGAAGTTAAAAGTACGACATGTAAGAATTCTGAATTAAAATCTCTAGAAACAATCGGACCATTGGAACAAATGTTTCCAGTGATTACTCGAGGTGATGGAACGTTCCTTTAGCTCGCCGCCGATGCTTCTGGGAAAGGGAAGTCTGCAAAAGAGGTTAAACTTCATGTGAATTGAACTTTAAAAGAGTTACCATCTGTGCCTGAATCAGATCATATAGGTTTCCACCATTTTTAAAATACGCATTTTGTTATTTTCCAAAGCCTAACAGCAGGTTAATTGCTAACTGTAGCTAGCTGCTGTTAGCTAGTCAGATCACTTAGTTAACAGTCCTCCTTGGTATTATTCCTGATCCTTAAACATGAAGAATATGGTTCCTGACCCGAACTGAGAAAAGAGTGTTGTACTGAGTTTCAGACCCTTTATTGGACTCCTCAGCTCTGCCTCTGTTGTGTGAGGTGCTGTAGATCCTCGACCTCTCGAGTTATCGCGGTTGATGAGACTAAGAGCAGGAAGACGTAAAAAAAAGGAAAGAGAAATAAAGTCGGACATGGAGGAGTGAGAGAGAGTAATAGGCCTGTCACAGAGAGCACTTATTAAAATAGACTGAAATTACCAGTGTGATTTATAATCATGTAACTTTGCTCTGAGTGATCCAGCCAACAGTCCTCGGCATGGGTAATTATATCTGACAAGCTTTGACACACACACACACACACACACACACACACACAGTCAGTATAATTGGGTTTTGTGGCCGGCTCGTCATCCTCGGCCTCAGTCAGCAGAGTTAATCTATCACATTGAGAAGTTCTGTGAGAGGATAATGTGTCGGGTCCGACCACACGGCTCCCACAGGAGGAGGGGGGGCGGGGTTAAAGGTGCGACATGTGGCGTTCATCATGACCACGTCACTGTGGCGCTGACGGACAGTGCTGTCATGGTAGAAAGACAGTGTCACGTCATCTGAAGCGCCAGAATGAAATCCAGTGTTTCTGACTGTGAGACTCTATTAAAGCGTTTGTCGTATTGTTGGCCTGCCTGATGATAAATACTGTGTTTGAATCATTAATCATTGGTATTTGGATGATGGCTGGAAAGGCTGCAATTTTCAGTTCATTCTGATTATAACTTTTATAATTAACAGCCACCCAACGTGTATTTTTATGCTTAAAGTCGATTTCTTTCCATGTCAGCCACCTGACTACAGTGATGGTGTGTTGGGATCTAAAAGTAGGGCCCTATGATTTCCGCGATCACGGAATTGCGGAATTGGCCGATTAAAACGGAATCTACTTTTTAACGCGGAATATCTCGGAATTTGACATAATTTCACTGAAATGTTGTTCTCGTGTGGAAGAGGAACGTTTGTCTGGGGAAAACTGCACGGGGGGAACCAAATCTGGGTGGCACAACAAGTCGCGGCCGCCCCCCTCCCCACAGACTGAGCTCCCCCGTCCAAAAAATGTAAGCATGGTGAAGCGGCAGCTCACGGCTCCGTCTGCGTCGGCGAAAAAGCTGAGAAACTTGAAATTTACCCGTCAGTACAGAACCGAGCAGCTCCCGAACGACTTGTATGTGTCAGGTGAACTGTTGTTTTACAAACAAGCAGACCTGAGAAATCATAATTAAAGGTGTAATAAGTCAGAGTTAGCCACCTGTCCGATTCATATTATCAGCATATAATACCAGAGTGACTGTTACCTGCTGCTAACAGTAGCTGCTGTTAGCTAGCTAGCCCCGTTAGCCACAGCCCTGTTAGCTGACTCTGCCTGGGCTGGGAGGCTTTTCTGGATCTGCCTGAGAGCTGACCATGTTTTTATTCAATGAAACCCATACAAACACAAAATATACTACTGTATGAAGACATGATGAAGTAAAAATGTTTTTGATGCACTTTACTGTACTGTACGGTACAGTACTGAGGAAATATGTTTGTCACCTCAATTATTTTAAGGTCATTTCTATTTAATTTGTATACATTTTAGTCATTTACATGAAAACACACTGTTTTTGGTAGTATAATAAGAGTAAATCAGGATTCCCAAAAATTAAAACGGAAAAAACGGAATTCCCAAAATTAAAACGGAAAAACGGAATTTGGGAATAAATAAAACAGATTTTATAGGGCCCTATAAAAGCAGGTGACCTACAGTCAGTACTGCACCTGAACGCACCCCGATTAGATTTGACTTTTCATTTTAAGCTTCTGCTTTGGTTCAGTTTTGCCGTAAACCAACCTTATGCTGAAATATGTATCTATATAAGCCACTAGACTTTGCTCAAAGGCACATCAGAATGAATTGTTCTCTGATTTCATTCTGCCATAGAACTTCATGCAGAGAATAGTGTAAGAAACAGTGGAGAATAACCTGCTATCGGTCGTTCTGGAGCAGATTTGTTGTTGGAGGATAATGTTCCGACCTGGAGACGGTTTGTTTCAGGCATCACTGCTGAATCGATGGATGACGTGTTGGAAATCAGCGTCACTCTCAATTTAGAAACTTTGAAAGAGGGATTTCTCTTCTGTTTCAGAGATGAAGCTCCTCAGCAGTTCATGTGGTTTGCACAGAAAAGTTCTCTATAAAACACCTGAATAACAACACAGTTCAATAAAACACAATGTTTTTCTTCCCTGTCACAGGTTTGATGTACAAACCAGACGCCTCGATCAGAGTGTGAGGCAGGATGTCGCTCCTCGTGTGGAAATACTCCTGTGAAAACTGACCACATGCTAATGAACTTGATCATAATTGGCACCATAACACCACCTCGCCACACTAATTGAGAGAGAGACATTTCTACAGACAGACTCTGTAATTACTCCGAGCTCCGTGTGTGGCTGCAGCTGTTGTTGTGGGAATCGGCCTCAGAGATGATGGACCGTTGACATCCACTGAAAACAACAGCCCGCCTCATTATAACTGCTTTTTCTTTTTTCAAAATGGCTGTTAAAGTTTCAAATGGGAGGCTTCCTGCTGCTTCAGCGAGAGTCAGTCTGCGACCTGTGTGACCTCATCTTCTCTGCCTCTGTGTCAAATAAAGTACAAACTGAGTCATTGAATGAGCTGTGACTTAAGTGGCCTCCAAGAGGACAGAGAGGAGAGAAGGTTCACATAATAAAGCTCAGTGAAAGAGCTGTTTGTCGGCTGAAAGCTGATGTAGTTTGGCTCTGCCGCTTTCTGTTGCTGCCAGGTGCAAATCTACACCAGCCGAACTCAAGAAGTGCTAAATGTAGGAAAATCTGTATTCCTTTGAAGTAATTTAGGACACATGGAAGCTTAAATCACAACCAAAACATAGTGTTGGAAATGTGCGTCGCTGTGAACCACCGATCTGTTGAAACAAAAATCACTCAAGTTCATGTTTAAACTTTGAATATTTGGTTCTGTCTCCACGAACACAGCTGGATTATGGGCCCATGTCTTCCTTTAAACATCTGGTTTTATCAACACTGACACGGGTGAAAAATGTCTTGCTGTCTAGACAAATATATCCTGTTGTAAGATGTCCGGACATCTCCTAAAAAAAATTTTGAGACATCCAATCACCAGCACTGTTAGATCCTGGCCCAACAAGCATGCTGCATGATTATTGGCTCACTGATGCTGATGAGATTAACTCCTTAGCGACTGAAACTTGGTGCTGAAAGACACTGTCGATGGTTTCAAGGCAGTTTTAGTTCGTTACCCAACTGTACAGCTGATAAAATAGTAAATTGTACATTATAGTCTAGATAACAAAACCAGAAAGCAACACAAGCAGAAAGCAAAGCGCGTAGTAACCCTTTAATCATGATTAAGTAACCAAATATAAACGAGACTGGTGCTGAAACGGTTTAAAGTTCTTGAACCTCCCGTCACCACGACTACCAAACAGCCTCCACACTGCACAAACCATCAGCAGCGAGGTGAGACAGCTTCCCCACCGTCACACCGGTTGTTCTGAAATGGCTCTTTCATAGCAGTTTGAAATGTCATGTCTCAGGTTGTCCATTTACTGCGGCTTTACATTGAATCTTTCTTACCTCAGCTTCTCTTCCTCCTCATCTCTCCATCCGTGCTTTGGCTTCCTCCCTCCATCCCTCCATCCCTCCATCCCTGCTGCTCCTCCTCCTGCCCCAGGGGGCCAATAGTTCCTCTCTGGCTGCCTCTAATTGACAGCAGACCATTAAAAGGCCATCTCAGTCGCATCTGACTTGACACACACGACATTAGACAGACAAATGTCTTCTTTAAACCTTCAAACTCTGAACTCCATCACCGACCAGGAGAGACACTGAGAGGTTTGATGCTTCAGCACTTGTTGGAGTGTTTAACACGGTCAGCTAAACAGCTGTTTGTGTCACCTGTGTGAGTGTTTGACTGTGTGTGCTGAAGGACTGCAGTCACTGCTGCAGTGGATCTGCTATAACGTCCTTGAAGGTTTATGGAGTTCATGGGTAACTGATCAAGGACCAGTTTGAAACCTAGTGGATGGTGGTGAAGCTTTCAGACTGGAGCCTCAGTGGGAGCTTAGAATTGGACATCGATCGTCGCAACAGACGAGCATGAGGTGCTGGTGATTTTCTTCTCAGAAGGAACTGGAGTTCTGATTTTTTATTAGAATAAGTCGTCCATACTTCCAGTTGGACGTAGGTGGAGAGCTGCCACAGGGAGGTGCACAGGAGGACTTTACTACATCCTCCACGCAGCTTCATACTCCACAGGGAGGATTCAGAGGCGGAGTGTCGGCCTGCCTCGTGTAGTTGCTCAGATTGTGTATTTCATCATCTTTCATGATTGTTGCATGAATCAGGAGGCTACAAAGTGAAATGGTGTCATCTTCTGTCTGTTATGTGTTTATTGTTCATGTTTGTCCTGTAGAGTCTGCACAGGGTTTATTTTGAAAATTGACCAGATGCTCTGCAGTTCCATTGTCTGACTTCCTGCTTGGCTCGACATGCTCCGTGCAGCTGACGTAGCTTCTGTCCTCTTCCAGGAAAAATAGACTCTGGGTGGATTTTCCGAAGCATGGGGGTGAAAGCCAAAGGTCCTCCGCTGCACCTTTGTAACATTTCATATCTGCTGTTTCATGGATATTTGATCCTTCATACGTGGCACATTTCATCATTTGGAGATCAGAGGAAGTTCAGAGTTCAGATGTTCCTCTGCGAGGCTGATGGTGACGAGTTATTGAGACTCCTCTGTGTATACAGTCAAGCTGTTTTGTGCTTGAGACAGGAAGAAATCCTACTTAATCCAGCTGTAAGCTCTCCAAAATCTGTCTGGACAGATGAAGTGATTCTGACACTCTGGAGATCCGAATTGTAATGAGGGTGTCTTAACGCTGAAGACTGCTCGAGTCACAAATAAAGTAGACGGCGCCAGAGACAAAAGAAGAAGTCCTCGAGAGTTACAGTAGCTAAGATATAAGAACCTCCTTGAATACAAAGACAGGAGGAGAGCTTGTGTTGTTCTGTGTTATCAAAGGCTGATGGAAGGAACTGAGGAGGAGGAGGAGGAGGAGGAGGAGAGCGGCGGTGTTTTACTTCTTCCTGCTGGGATTTGAACATGAATTGCTGTGAAGGTGAGAGACGGAGGTCTGTGAGGAATAAAACGGGTTTAGCTGCATCCGTGATGACGTCATCGAGGTGCTGCGATCCCCAAGGAACCAGAACCGAGCTGGATCCTGTGTCTGTTAGTGGAGAAGCTATCCTGCGAGCCACAGACAGAATAATGAACAAACTCACTTCAGTATGAGCGATAAATAAACCATTTCTGTTGAAATGCCTCCTTCAAATCGGTGAGGGATGTTATGCACCTCCGATCACATAGACCACATTCAGAGGTGGTGTGGGCCACGTGTGACCACATCCTTCTAACAGTGAAGAAGAAGAAGACAAGGAGAAGGAAGACGATGACGAGGAGGAAGAAACAGAGAAGAAGGATGACAAAAAGGAGAAGAAGATAAGGAAGAAGAAAAAAGAGAAGAAGGACAACAAATGTGAAATAATTGGAGCGTTCTTGTAAATTCAGCAAATGTTCTACATGAAGTGAAATTGTGTCTGACAGTGACGGCCATGTTTATTTGAATATTGTGCTGAAGTGACATCTGATCACAAGTGGTAACTCAGATGCAGGTTAACTAATATACGAGCTGTCTACTCAGGATCAAGATGGATGATAAAAAGGTGTAAAAACCAAATCTAAACCAAATTTCATGTCGGTCCATCCAGTAGTTGTTGAGATGCATCAGTCAACAGTGGACAGATCGACCAGCTGACATGTTTGTTTTCCTGGCTGCTCGTTTGACCAGAAGTCTGTAGCAGAAACATGTTGGGAGAAACAGTGCGGTTGCTTTTGTGAGACTCCTTCTGTTTTAGTACAGCTGTTACTGCAGTAACACATTTTTAATGTTTTATTAACATAAAACTTGAAGATCAAAAGCTCCGAAAAAAATCAGAATCTGAACAGCAGCAAAACAAAGCCGTGTTTTTCAGCTGTCGGACACCAAACAACACTCGCTGTGTTTACCACTGAACTTCCAGCAAACAGCTGCAGAAGAACATAAGTGTTTCTGTTCTTTCCTCCCCTGAAGCAGAACAACACTTGTCATCTAAGCGATTCTTTCTGTCCTTTTGTTTCTCCTTTTTCATCCAGTGTTCTCCTTTTCGCCTCTTTCTATGCAGCTCCCCTTCAATAGCGCTCAGATTGATTCGGCGGAGAACAATGCGACAAAGCGGCCGGCAGCTTTTCTCCGTCAATAGCGCCATGATTTTAGCTCTTTGCATCTCTCCTCTAATGCTCCTGAACGTCACACCGAGCTGCTGCTCAGCTCTTTGAGCGATAAAAAGCAATTTTATAAAAAGCCGTTCACTCTCACCGTTGGCCGAGTGGAGTCTTTGTGTGTGTGTGTGTGAAGGAAGAGGAGAAAGAAACAAGTAATTCCTCGCTGATCGCCCTCCAGACAAAATACTACAGGTTGTTGGATTTTTACTGCATTCAATACTTTGTGAATCAGCCTCATTTCAGCTTCACGTCTTCTCTCCGAGGCGTCGTCGTCCTGCAGCGCTGGCTGTTAACCTGCTGAAATCGACTGCCAGTGGATGAGATGAGACTCGAGAGGATGTGCACTCGGAAGGAGAGACGAGTAGTTTTAAGATCTGAGCTCAGGGAGACTGCTGATGGAGGCAGAGGTGAACACGGGGAGAGGTCAGGGAGGATTATTCATGCAGACGTGGCACCGAGCAGCATGGAGGGAGTGGATTGGTCAAAAGAAACGAGGAACAGCAAAGACAAAGAAATAAATCATTAAGCCAACTGATCAAGCTAGCAATAGCATGGCAGCTAGGATGTTAGTCCTTCAAAGTGAACTGACAACAGACCTGAAAGTATTTAAGAGAGACACTGACCAGGAATCTGTTGCTTCTCGTCTGATGGGAGATTCATCACTTCGACATATTTGTTTAGTTTAATGCGGGTGAATTTACCCAGAATGAATAAGGCAGAAGAAGAACTGGTGGATCTGTCTGAAGACGAGATGGACGGATGTTTCGTCTCATCACCTGCCAGCGATGGCGGCGACTATCCAGATGATTCTGTGAAACCAAAACCGGGATGTCATGTTACTAAATTGATACATTTAAATCATGATCCCCAGAGGATGAAGCCTGATGTCTTTGGTGATCCATGAATGTTGGATTCTGATTGAAATTCATAATTTTGATAACCTGACGTCCCAGTTTTGGTTTCAGGGAACCGTCTGAAAAGGTGCCGCTGGGAACTGTTTGAAAAGAGACGACACTTTCAACTAGGGGTGGTTAATCGGCCCAATTTCCCGATTCGATTCTGATTATTGAAGTCTCGATTCGATTACAAATCGATTTTCGATTATTAACGATTATTGATCTTCCATTTAACATCAGTCAGCTGCTGAATTATTTAACGTATCTTTTGAGTAACACCTCACAGCACCTTCAGTGTTGTATAGTGTAACTGTAATATCAAAATAATTATTTTTTACTTTGTTCCAAATGTAGTGTTTCACTGTTAAAAGAAAGTTGCCAAGCTCAGCAGCTGGACTCATGTTAGAAGCATTGTTGGTGACGAGAACCAGGGCGTGTTTCTCTGTTCCCCACTCGTCTGCCATTGCTTTGAGAAACTCACACATATTTGCGCTTGTGTGGCTATCATCCATAGCTTCCGTCTGAAGTACGTAGGACATTAGCTTCCATTAACTGCTGACATAATGAGCTGTAACGATCACATATGAGACTGTAGCTCTGGATGTCCAGGCATCGCAGGTTATTGCTACCCTGTGAGCAGAGTTGAGGGACTCTTGCACAGAAAGGTTTGTCTCCTTGTAAAGATTTAGAATCGATTTAAGTGTGAAAAAGCTCCGGGATGGAATAACATATCTCTGCTCCAGACTGTGGACCATGTAGCGGAAGCCAGTAAGAGGACGACTCCAGTTTGTATTACTATTTCAAAAAAATAATTTTTTTAATTTTTTTTAATCGATTTTTGGAAATGTAATAATCGATTCATAATCGTCAATATTATAATTGCGATTAATCGTTAATCGATTTTTTTTTTCACCACCCCTACTTTCAACAAATATTTGGCAGGTGATTGGACGAACCATCTGTATAGCAGCACTTCCACCAGCAGAGTCAGTAGAAGCATCTTTTTAGTTGAGAAAAACCTTCAGTGTCGCTCTTGCTGCTGTTGTTTTCATACAAACAGCTGTTCTCTTTCTGGTCGTCACACCTAAACCACGCCTGTTGCTGCCTGTACGTCCTCTGATTGGACGCTGATCGGGTCAACCACTGTGTTCATAACTATAAGTCTGGCAAGATGATCTGGGATCAGGTGATGTCATGCATCCAGCTGCCTGGTGAGGTGATGTTAGAACTGTTATTTTGTCCTGAACACGAGTGAGGACTGTAGCTTCAGACAGATCTGGCTGTTCTTCCAGCTTGCCTTCTTCATTCAGGGTAAATGTACACTTTAGCTGAAGTGATGAACTCTGCTGAGCCTCTGAAAACCTCTTAATGACTGTATCTTCATATCAGGGAAATAATGTGAGTGAATAAAACATCCCAGCAGTGTTTCATCCAGCAGCGACGGTGTGAAGTTTATCAGTGTGCAGAGCGTCAGGAGTGTTTGTGTTCTCTCCATTACTTCACAGCAGGCGCTGCGCTGAGCTTCCACAGACTCTGACCCTCTGGGCTTTTCTTTGCTGCTCCGCTCTGTCGGAGTCGTTTCCTTTTGTCATGCACCTCAAATGGAAACCAACTCTCTCCACCTGTTAATCAGCTTAGAAGAGGAAGAGTTCATAAACAGAATCACACAATTAGCAGGTGAAGAAGACAGTGAGACGGTAGTTGTTGTCAGTGTCACAGAGTGTGATCACACCTGAAACACAGTGGAAACATGGACCTCTTCTTCATTCCTCTCTCTGCTTCATTTAGCTTCACACTGGAACAAAAGTCACATGACTCAGTAGCAGCTTGTATTTGGCTCATAATACAAATCAGACTCAAGAAGTGGCTGAATAGAAGATTAACTCTGGACTCAGAATTAAGTTTTGTAGATGTTTCCCACCTTGTTTGTAGCAAGAGAACTGGATGTTTTAGGGGGAACAACTTGACATTTGTGTTTGTGGAGCCACAACTAGAAGCCACCAGCCTCGTGGTGAAAAAAACAAAACATCAATTTTTGTTGATGTTGGATGTTTTCAGGGGCGTCGGGCTGATGAATGATGCCATCGCCTGTAGCTGACAGCCATCGACTGCTAATCCCTGACTTGTGATTTAAAAAGCTAGTTTTTGTGCCTCGAATAGAAGCCAAAAAAATAGAACTGAACCTAAAGGAACTTAAAGTTGTAAAATAAAAGAAATGTCATGTTTGGATTGATTGGTGACAGCAGAAATGTCCATTCCCAACATTTATCCTGGCGATCGGTGTTGATGGATTATTCTTTGTCCTGCTCGGCTCTTCAAGTGTGAGACATAAACATCTCTCTACCCACAATCCCTTGTGTTCGCAGGTTATTATGTGTTCGCAGGTTATTATGTTCTTGCACCAAACAAAGCTCTTGTTTTAGATGATTCACACTTGGTGCTGTTTGGTGCCAGCAGAGTTCAGACTGTTGGAACATCAATCTGTTTTTTATTTACATCTTTATTCTCTCACGTTATCACCTTTCCCTCCTGTATATTCCCTCGTTGGGTCTGTTTGTGTTGTGATGTTGGCCGTCAGCTGACTCAGAAACGACAGTAGAAACACTTCAGAGGTCCGTCTCACTGGCTTCAAACACTTTGAGCCGACACCGGGCTGATGAGGGTTATTCTCCATCACTACTGTAACTCTGAGAAGGTTTCTGTGAAAGGACAGTAATCCAGGCTGAGAGGAGGCGACGTCATGTCGGTGGAGGCTGTTAAAGCGCTGCTCCCTGGTGTTTTCCATCTCAGCGGCTGGCAGACTGTCACACTGTTCACTGCCGGGTCCTCGGGGAGTCTCGCTGGGCTGGTGGACAAAAGCAGCACCGGGTCTCAGGCGGATCTGCAGCCTCTCAGGAGAGCAGCTCTCAAGATGCAACACAGTAAATCTGAAAGCATGAAAAGGTTTAAAACATTCAGATTCATTTAGAATATAATCATTCAACAAATGCACAAAGCAACTATTGTTAAAGAGTTTCTGAAATTACATTTATAAGACTGATAATAGAGATTTCTGATGTTTATGGCAACAATTTTCGACATTTTCTAGCTGTGATTTTGGCGACACAATAGATCATTTATTGAGACTTCCAGCTGTTTGTGGCAAGAAAACAAGATATTGTTCTTGATGCCTGATTTTTGATGAGACATCAGGTGATTCCAGCTGTGTTTGTGGTAACAAAAGATATTTTTGTTGAGACGTTTCCAGTGGATATAGATTCTTCCTGTCCACTTTTAGTTAGCAGTCCCCTCCCTCCGCTCCATCAGGTATTACCTGGTAGAAACCTCCCAAATATCTGAAGGCAGCATTTTATCTTGAACTTGACTTAAAAAAAAAAGAACAACTTAAAAAGCATTTGGAGTCCAGCTTTAGGATTGTACAAGCTCTCATGAATTTAGTAGAGGTTTCAACAATGACCAGTACTTCACAGGAGTACACTTGAACAACTGGCGTGACAATAAGCTTTAAGTCTTGGCTGCAGATTTGGTCATTTTACCATTTTCAGCCTCTAAACCATCTCAGCAGCCAGTCTACCAGCTAATACATGAAGAGGCTCAGTCTTCAGTCCATCCAGTCCGTGTGTCCGGCAGCCAGAGTGTCATTTAGCTCGAGTCACTCCACTGGAGGCCCTTCAGCCCACCAACACACTGTCTAATCACTCAGCCCTTCCAGCTGCCAGCGGTATCAGCCCCTCGCCGGCCACTGAGCCAGCAAACAAGCCAGCTAATTAGCAAGTGTAGCAACAGCCCGACTCAACAGCCCGTCCTCCAGCCAGCCTGCAGGCGGCGAGCTAATCAGCCGCCGCAGCCAGCCAGTTAATGTAAAACAGTGTTGTCCCTGTCGATACGAGAGCCTCAGTTCCCCCCCGAGGCCTGAATTATGGGCTGTTGGAGGTTAACAAGAAACAACGGAGCAAACATCCCCTCCTCTCTGCTCCGTCCTCCCGTCCTCCTCCTCACTTCATTACCTGCCTAGTCTTCCTTACTCTATCTCTTCTACTGGCTCCGTCTCCTCCAGCTTCTAATTTATGAACACTGACTCTGCGAGCCTCTCTGCTCCCTAAGCGTTCTCCCTCCTCTCTCTGATAAAACACGGCCTCTGGCTTTTCTGCATGTTCCAGGTGAAATAAATTGACTTGGCTGCTGCCCTCCGCTTCATTTCCCTGCGCCGCTCTCGAAAAACGTCGCCGATCCCTCGAACCCTTCCCAGTTTATCATCCGAGCCACGAAGGAAAACTAACAGAGCACTCTCACCTCGGGAGCTGTGCTTAATGTCAGTCCCTCTTAAGACGGAGACGCCGGCCCGCAGCTTTAAGGTGAAGGGTTCCATTGTTGAACATACACCTGTTCAATCACCTGAAATCCTCCTGGCTTTGGATAAAAAACAGAGTAATGTGCTGCTGTGTGGAGATCTTCTGCTTCTACTTCATCACCTTTTCTTGTTTTTTCTAAACTTCTGTTGGCATCAGATTGTCCTGACTGAGCTGAAGGACATCTTTTTAAAAATGATCTCTGTTACATAAAACATCAGGTTATATTAAGTCAGAATCAGTCAGTTTTCAGTTGACATTTATTTATAAACAAATGAATAAAGATCATATAGGTGCATACCGGGCTCCCGCTCAGAAAACGCTAGCATGGCTGTTAGCCACCCACTGGCAATCCCATAATTCCTCTGTCGACCAATCAGAGAGTGTTTCTGACTTGTCAGCAGGAGTTGTCGGGTCTTGGCAGAACTTGAGCTGTGTGGATGCTCTGCTGTGTGTGTGTGTGTGAGTAGTTGTGTGTGTGTCTAGCTCGCTCGCGGTGATGACTGAGACTCATTTAATTTCAGCTGCGCGCTACATTTTATTTTTGTTTTGTACTGTTTTCAAGATACATCAGGCTGTGACGCACACAGAACCTGAAGTTGCACACGACTTATCACCTCCGATTGTTGTACGTCTGAGCGGTTTGCTCTCTTGATTAAAAGGACAGTTTCAGTGAGTTCCTGAGAAGTTCTCGTGTGGACGTGGGAACGTTTTCACCTGGATGATGATCTGCATGTTTAAAAATAGAACAGAGACGGAACGAGAGAACGACAGCATGATGGATGGAGAGAGTCAAAGACGGCGAGAAATGAAAAGAAAGTTTAGTGATTGCCAGGCCCTGATGAGCTCTCATCCATCTTATCAACACACACACACACACACACACACACACACACACACACACACACTGTCGCTGTGGCTCCTTACCTGCCTGATGAGACAAAGTAATGAAGGATACACACTGAAATAAAGATGGACGACGGTGAACTCACACACAAAATATTCACACTGCTGTGTTTGTGAGGACCTCTGCTGACTCACATCCATCACCAGAACACTCAAACACACCTGATGTCACAGGAGGAGTTTAAGATTATGAGTTTTATTTCCGCCTGTCACGAATCTCAGATTAACATCATGACGACTACACAGTGGTGAAGTCTGCAGTTAGTGTTTGAGACGAGCGAACCGGATGTGCAGTTTTTCAGTGAAATACCTGTATGAAGGTGTGTGGTTACCTCAGACTGAAGACATGAGATACATCATTAAATGTCCAACATTTGAATTAACAAGCTCTTAAGAAAGACAACTTGAAAAGGCGTGTGTTCTACTTCTCGACTCGCAGTAAACAGCGTGGTGGTTTCTGCTGAACCACAGCGACGTCGTTAGTATTCAGTCAGAGCGTGACAGAAAACATGATGCCCGGTGACCCGTATCTCTGAAATGTTGATATTGAACAGTCGCAGAAACCAGTCCAAAGAAAATATTCCACGGGATGATGTTGGCTCTCTCCTGAAAAACAGCATTTCTTGACTTTATCTACGTTTTTTGTTCCTACTCGTCTTTTTACATGCAAGTATGTGCAACACTTCAGACAGAGGAAGAACAACTGTGAGCTCGGATATAGGAACACACACACACACACACGCGCCGCCTCCTCCTTTGACGGTCCATTAAAGCCCATTCCCGGTGTGACGACACGGGAAGCGAAGCTATCCATTCTGCTCTCACAGTGTTGGTGGAAGTTAATGATGAGATACTGGCGTGACACGAGCCGGCGTTCAGCTGGGGCTCAGATGAAGGATGGAGAGAACCGACGAGGAGGAGGAGAGAAGTTTATCACCAGATTTAGACCCTGCCCGGCCACCTCACCACTCAGAAAATGACTAGAAAAACAACTTTTTGGTCCATTAGGAAACAGAGTAATGTGTTGACTCTCGGAGCATTTGGCAGCAAACAGTCACAGCTGAAGCCAAAACGGCTTGTTTGTGAGATGTGCAGAGGTTCGGTCACAGTGTGGAGCTCACCTGTGTTCTCATGGAGGATGTGAAGCACGACCACTTCAGCTCAGACCTTCAGGTACACTCACAGATATATGTTGTCTATAAATTGTGTGTACCAAAGCAAAGGAGGCGTCTTTATACGATTGGTCCTTCAGTCCAAAACTTCACATTAAAAGCATCAGATCCTCAGATGTAGAAACCGCAAACAATTTCAGTTATTCTTAAAACATTCAAATCCCGTAGAATGGCAACTTGATTAATTGGCTAATCAGTTTATAGATTATATAATGTGGAGCGGGTATCAACGTGAAATACATTTTTTTTTTTATCTGTGTTTCTGATCTCATGGTGGTTGGATGATGTTCGTCCTGCAGCTCCAAGGTGTGAATGTTACCTCTCGATTTTAATAATTGAAATCAATTTGTGATTCTACAGTATATCTTTCCGTCTTCATCACGTACTTCAAAACCCAAAAACCAAAAGCATTAGCATTAGCCTGCAGCTAGCTTAGCGTTCTCCTGTGACAAAGACGATCAGCTGACTGGTGCCGGAGGAGCTGTTGGTTTATTTTCTGTTTAGTGGTTTCTTCAGGACGAGGGTTCACTGTGGACAGATTAAAGGAACTGAACTTAGTAGTGAACTGAATTTCTACACTTTGTTGTTTATTGTTGAACTCTGGAATCTTTATTTTTGGTGAATATTATGTGAAGTTGTCTAAAAGCCACCAGGATAAAGTCAAATACCCTCATCTCTGTAAAGTCTGTTTGTCAGGACATAAAACCAATGACCTGCTAATTTGTACTAATCCAGATAATCTACCAATGTCAACAACAAAACATCTTTACTGAAAGTCCCAAAAAATAAATATGGAGTCCTGGAGACAAGTTAGACTGGTGAATATTTACTCTTACTGTCTTGTGTTCGTGTCGTTGTCATGTATGTTGTTTCGGTCGTAGAGGAATGAGGACGTCTCAGCATTTTACACTTAAAGATTAATCTGTCAATGAAAGCAGAAAATAGCCGAAACATTCATCAGTCCCAAACATAATGAAAGGCTAATCCAGCATGTCTGAACCCCACTGGAAGAGAACAACATCTGTGTGCATCGGTCTGTAAAATGAAAGTCGAGCATTGAAGGAAAATCCCTTTTTTTGGGGGACCTCTTAATATTCAGAGCCATTTATTGGCTCCTAACCCCCCGACAGCTCCGCCTGCAGAAGATCTCAGGCTTTCATCCATATTTATCTGATCCTCTGGACTCTGGAGGGTCTCTGTCCAAAGTCAGAATGTCTTTTCTGATTAGAGAACGTCCCATCTGAGTCATCGAGGGGGAGAAAAGTTGATAAGAAAGAAGTTTTGTACTAAATCATGCAGGTACAGAACAGGACCCAGAGTATGAGGTCACGACTGTCCAGATACTGGACTGTGAGCTTTGCTTGTGGTCTGTTATTCAGGGGAATATTAAAGCAGCAGCGTACAGTGACGTCTCCACGACCCAGTTACTATTTCCTTATTAAACCTGCTCAGTGACGTGAAGCTCGGTTACATTATTGGCAGCAGTGTTTCTTCAGAAGATGGGCAGTGAAGGTGGAATAAAAAACAATCCGACATGAAAATTCTGGTTGTGTAATTATCTCCTCGACATGAAGCTCGTTCCTCTGGGCTTTGTTTCACCTTCTCACCTCCTCAGATCCTTTTCTTACAAACCACACACACTCGGGGTTTCAGGGGGACGCTCGCTTTAATCAACAGCGGTATAATTAACACTTCGACAGAGCAAACAATCCTAATCCATTGTTTATCCTCTTGGAGGAAATAATGTTTATTAATGGGAGAGTAATACTGACAGACCGCTCCCTGTGTTTGTATTGATATCTCATTACGCGACTCCATCAGACAGAACAGCTGATTAACGAGAGCTGCCCGCAAATATTAGACAGTCAGAGATGCGAGGAGTTTAGTTTAAGTCCAATTAGGAGTTCAGGACTTTTGTTCACGCTCACAAACAGAAGAGTCAGAGTTGATCTTATTGTTTTATCTCCAGTTTTTATCCCTGCGAGCTGTAATTTGTTTCGCTGCTTGTTAGATGACCCTGATCCACCTCATAAAACTGTGTGTCTGAGGACGAGGAGGGAGGTCTGATGAACATTTACTCAAGTTCACAGGAGGACAGAGTCTTGTTTATTTTTTTGAAGCCTCGAGTTTGGGATTACAGCCGTCGCCATCTTGTTTGTTTGGGAGCCCAGGCCGACCGTGTTTGTAAAGAGGGTGGAGCTGTGGAGGATCTCCTGATGGGATTGAACCTGAGGACACGCTGCGGCAGCGACGTGGTGGTCCTGAACTAAAACACATCCTGCTTTATCGTCTCTGTTTACTTTAAATGACCTTAATGTACAAAACGAACATGATGCTGTCGATGAAGAAGACGTGAAACCAAAGATTTAGACCGTAAACTATGATGACACCTGAAGTATTTCAGTCGGCCACATGGAGCACAGATGTTCGGTGCTGTTGCAGTGAGTCCAGTTTTGCTGAATGTTTGATTTGTGAATTTGTACCTTTAACAGATCTCAGAGGCCGTGTTCAGACTTCCGACCTCAGGCTGTTTCTTTGGCATCTCCAGAACGATTCCACATGTTTCTATAAGGGCAGATTATTAGAGTGGAGCTGTTCACAAAATCCATGTTTGTTTACATTACTATTTACAGTATTTTAGAAATGTTTTCTACTCAAGGACACGTTCAAGTTACCATGCAACAGCTGGAAGATGAGCAGTCCGACTTCACATCATTGTGGCAGTCAGGAGACATTTCTAAAGAGGTTTACGAATGTGAACGTAAACGCTTTCATTCATTCATTCATTGTCAAATGTTAATTAAATAAATAGATATTCTTGTCAGTAGAACACAGCGTTCCTGCCATCTGTAGGACCTTTTGTGCTTTCGTTGTGTCTGACCTTTCACTGAGGTGCTGTTTAAATGCTGCGGGGAGTAAAAGTTGTCCTCGCACACGGTCGCAGTTTTTATCCACCACTTTCTTTCTGCCGTCGTCATCGTGAGAAGCGCTGAATCCCAAAACAACGGCTCGTTTATTGTGTTAAATGTTTTTTATTTCCATGAAATCATAAAAGGGTAAAAACTTCTTTGAACGGCAACAAAACTGGTTTATTCCGTCTTGTGTCATTCACTTGGTTGCCGTGGTAACCGTGCGAGCCGCCACACTGCAGCAGAGCGGTCCTTTATGAAGTCGTCTCCGTGAAGACATTTGCAGCAGCGTT
Organism: Sparus aurata; assembly: GCF_900880675.1. NCBI lineage: Eukaryota > Metazoa > Chordata > Actinopteri > Spariformes > Sparidae > Sparus > Sparus aurata. The sequence continues at coordinate 27,097,068 of NC_044206.1, read as the reverse complement.
TTTCTCCTGCAGCATTTTCTCTGTTTTTCCAGGCACCAAATTGTTTTTAAATGCACCGTCTCTTCCTTTTATTGCTTTTTTAATACTCTATTTGTGAGCCTGTATTCTATTTGTCGTTGTGCCCTGATGAGTCCCATTACCTTTTGCTGCTGTAAGGGCCTAATTTCCCTACGGGGATCACTCAGGTTTCATCTCATCTCGTCTAACGAGCGATGCCGCCGCGGCCCTCTGATGGTTTTACGGCGCTGGTGATCAAGATGCTCGTCCACTGTTCGGTAATTGTGTAAAGTACCAGATTTGTGGTCTGAGCAGGATTAACCCCTCGAACCCTCTGCTGGCTTTGTTCATTTTCTACCTCTCTGTTTGTATCCAGCAGAGTCACTTCATGTCCAAGCGAGGCGTCTAATACATCGTTACCCTCTGAGAATGAGGAACGCCATTAACACGTTCGTATGAATTGATAACATGTCGGTGTTTTCCTGCCTGTTTCCAGCACTTCCCTCATCGTCCTGCTTGTTTTTTCTGACTGGATGTTCTGATATATTCGACTTGGCACCCTGAACGTTGTTTCCAATTCACTTCTTACCTGATTTCTAATCACATTTATGGATTGAGGTTGAGTTCAGCGGTTCTTTCTCGACCTTGTAAACAGCAGATTAGTGACGGATAAGATGCCAAACGAACATGTACCTGATTTATTTATTTTTCCTCCTGAGAGAAGGAAAACATTCTGCTTCTGCCTGGCCAAGATGCAAGGTCTAATTTAAAGACTGCTTTGCATCTGCTGTGTGTGACGGCAGAGAAGGAAGCTGAAAACCTGCAGGAGCCAAAAAATGATTAGATCTCAGGGAAATTCAGTGGGTCCCCGATAAAGATTGTGATTCTCGTGTTTAAAATAGTTGAAATCTTTCATTTATTCTCGAGTGTCTCCTGCTCTGGTTTTTAAAAATGGTGGTTTTAGTTGGTCCCTGGTCAGGATAACTCCGCCCCCAGCCCCAGATGTAAGCGGTTCTCTACTCTAGAACCAGTTTTTCTTGCTGAGAACCAGTTCTTTCTGTTCCGACAGACTGGTTCTAGATGAGGCACCGGCTCCGAACCAGCACCTGAACCGCCATGGTGGGGCATGAAAGTCCTCTGTATCATAGTTTCATTCATGGTGATAAACAGTAACTTCAAATAATCTTGATTTGATATTTGATCAGATCTGCAGTTTGACATTAAGTTCTGAGTTCTGTGAGCCTGATTGGACCCAAAGATTGGACGCAGTTAGACGGACTCTCAGCCAATGAGAGCAGCCAAAGGTTTGACGCTGCTGTCAGTCTGCTTATCAAACACGCACCATTTAAGATAAACGGCTGTGATTGGCCCGTCACAAACAGGACGCAGGGTCAAATGAAACCCGAGCTCGTGGATCCGTCTGGTTGTCCGTCAGCGGCTCAGGGTTAAAACGACCTCAGGAGTTTTTATGTCAGACTCATCAGAAACACTCGGTTTTAGACTAATTTAGCAGAATCCCGAGGCCACAACGACCTCGTCTGGTCCACAGAAGTCAGAGACAACAGTAAGTGGTGGTTTATCTCCTGACATGGCGAGAGTAATGTCTCCTTCTTCATGCTGGTGGTCTGAATCATCTCTATATTTTTCCATTTCTGCCTATAGAGGAAGCTGAGAGGCTCGTATTAGTGCTGCTGTGTTTAACCAGCCACTTTATGGCAGGAAAACACTGGGAAGCAATTATACAGAATAAACCAGACTGGCCGTGTAATAATTACTCCACATCCCAGGACATGAGGCAGAGCAGCCATCCAGGTCTGAAGCAAATGAACTGGGAGATTCAAGCAGCTGAGCTGAATTTCAATCGTGTAATTTCCCACGACATTAAGGACCCGAACACATCAGCGACTGGAGAGCTGCTGCTGCTGATGGAATATTTCTCTAAGACAGTGTTTCCCATCTCCGGACCTCGTGACCCCCCCCGACCCCTCTCGCTCTCCAGTCCTGCTGTCTAATCAGAGGCTGATTAATACCTGAGACGGCAGGTGCCTTAAATAAACTGCGGAGAAGCAGGATGCATTCTGGGAGGGATGTTAAGCATCCGCTGTGCTTTCTGCTGCTTTCATGGCACCGCAGAAAATCAAGTGAGAAACTCTGCCAGGCAACAAGAAAAGACATAAATCCCAAGCAGCTTTTGTTTAGTGCAACGCCAAGACGGGAAATAACTCGACTGAAACATTTTCACCTGTCAGTCATCTTTAAACAGTCTGGAGACACATCGGGCCGGACTTCAAGATGGATCGACCTATTTAATAACCCATTAGCTAACGTTAGCATCCAGCCCTGTGTTTCACCTTCAAGTGATGATAAATGTGTCCAAGATGTGTGTTGATATCTTTCATGAATGCCTTTTATATTAGATAATGTAACTATGAAACAGTAGTGTCTTTAGATCTTGTCTAACATTCGTGAACATGTGATCAAACAGGTTGTTTTACCTTGAAATAAACTTGAACACAGCAACCTGAACTTTATCCCAGAATGTAAGCTTCTCAACCGGAGCAGGACTGCTGAGGAAAATGTGAATATTTTGCACTCCTGGACCAAAAACTGTATCCAGGACTGAAGCTGCCAAACTCAAATATAGATTAAGAAGAAAATAAATGAACCTAGAATAATATTAAAAACAAGTTCCTGATATTTAATTTCCAATGTGTTTATTAAGGTGTTCATTTTTATATTAATACATTAGTTGACATATTTATTTATCTCTTGTTTTGCTTCTGCGTTTTCCTCCAGTCAGTTCTCACATGCTGTATTCTTTATGCATTCAGCAGAGGAACCTTTCCTTCATTAAAGATGAAGATACTAAATAAATACATACGTAAAACATTTAGTAGAAACTTAAAAGGGGAAGTAAATAAAAAGGAGGAGGTAATGTAAGGCAACAGGCAAATTAAAACAGAATATCAATTTAACTTTACAATTAATTTATGTTATCTTTGGTGCGTTTAATGGCATGTTGATTTATACATCAGGTTAACGAGTTACGACTGTGACGTGTTACATTAAACGCGACTCCCCCTCGTAGTTCTACTCTGGCTTGTTGTGGTTTCACTCTGAATGAACGGATCCAACGTAGGAAGCCGACTTCAATGTTTATCAGCTTCTTTCTCATTAAATCCAAGAATGTGATGATTCTGCACACGTCTACAGGTGTTCAGGATGCAAATCCGCCAATTTGTCGCGTAGTTCATTCAACAGCATTTCCATCATCTAATGAAATTTTGATTACACATATTTTGTCTTGATATAAATCTCAGATGTTTTGGCTTTTACTCGCTCATGTTTTGTGCCTGAGTATTAAAAGCAGTTGGAGTTGAACTTGATTTAATTTGTGTTTCCCAAAGCGACGAGAATGACGCTTTAATAATTCAACAGGAGTCTTTCAGGAAACGGCGTCTTTGTTGCCGTGGTTAATCCTCAGACCTCAGACTTTAACTGAGAATACTTTCTGCAGAAATAAAAACTCTGTGTTGCTCTCTAATCTCTAATTCATCATGTTTGTTTTTTTCATGTAGAAACGTTTGAAATATTCAGCGAAGAAGACTCGTAGCTCTTCATGAATGTATTCTTTAACTGTTTCATTCATTCCCTCCAGTCCTGTGTGTGCGTGTGTGTGTGTGTGTGTGTGTGTGTGTGTGTGTGTGTGTGTGTGTGTGTGTGTGTGTGTGTGTGTGTGTGTGTGTGTGTGTGTGTGTGTGTGTGGCATCTCGACGCCTCAGGCAGTGTGTGCAGAATATGATCAATGATTCACAACCTGCAATTAGTTTTAAAGGTGTCGACACGTCAGAGGCAGCCGACATGTTGACTAATGATTCTCACCTCATCTTATCAATAATAATAATAATAATGATGTTAACGTGCAGCAGATTTTTTTTATTCATTTATACCTTTCAGGAATAATGAAGCAGAGAGATCTCCATGTTCAGGGTTAGAGGAGTCTGTTTTCAGCCACAAATGGATGCTTTTATTTTGAAGGCGGGATGTTTAATCAGAGCCGTTGGGCCTGTTGGACCTCAGGGTTCATCTGAACCATGAAACGGTAGAAATATAAAAACACCGGCTGTAAAACAGGAATGTTTTCTGTCTCACTCTTGACTGTAGTTTCCATCGTCTTCACTCAACGTTGTTTCTTCATTATTATCTACGACGCGTGAGCAGAATGAATCCTCTAATTGAGACCGTGAGATTGTCGTGCGATGCCACTGACCTTCAGACTGATTTATGATGCACATTGGCTCTGTGCAGAGCCGACGCCATAAACTACACAGGTGGTTTACTTCAGACCTGTTCACCTGGTGGCCTGTGGGACAAATATGGCCCTTAAACAACCGTCATATTGTTAGTAGGTTAATTAGCCAGTTCATTAGCTACAGTGCTGTGAAAAAGTATTTGCCCCCGTACAGATTTCTTTTGTTTTCACTTTTTTGTCACACTTACATGTTTCATGTCATCAAACAAATTTTATTATCAGACAAAGAAAATACAAAGGCAGTTTTTAAATGATGATTTCATTTATTAAGGGAAAAAAGCTTTCCAAACCAACCTGACCTTATTTGAAAAAGTAATTGCCCCCCATTGTTAAATCATGAATTAAGTGTGATTTACTACATTTTTGGAAAGCTGAGTCCAATTTCACTGAAGCCTGATTACTGACAGACCTGTAGAATCAAGAAATCACTTAAACAGAACCTCTCTGACGACATGAAGTACGCTAAAATATCTCAAAAAGCAACACATCATGCCCCAATCCAAAGAAATTCAACAACAGATGAGAAACAAAGTCATCGATATCTATCAGTCTTAAAAGGGTTACAAAGCCATTTCTGAGGCTTTGGGACTCCAGCCAACCACAGTGAGAGACATTATCCACAAATGGAGAAAACATGGAACAGTGGTGAACCTTCCCAGGAGTGGCCGGCATACCAAAATGACTCCAAGAGCGCATCGACAGCTCATTCAGGAGCACACAAAAGAAGCCTCAATAACATCTAAAGCACTGCAGGCCTCGAGTGGTTCAACAATACGAACGAGACCGGGCAAAAATGGCATCTGTGGGAGAGTTCAAAGGCGGAAACCACTGCTGACCAAAAAGAACACAAAGGTCTGTCTCACATTTACTATAAAACATGTTGACGATCCCCGAGACTTTTGGGAAAAATTCTGTTGACTGACGAGACAAAAGTGGAACTTTTGGAAGGTGTGCGTCCGGTTACATCTGGCTTAACACTAACACAGCATTTCAGAAAAAGAACATCATACTGACAGTCAAACATGGTGATGGTGTCGTGGTCTGCGGCTGCTTTGCTGCTCCAGGACCTGGACGACTTACCGCAACTGATGGAACCATGAATTCTGCACACTACCAGAAAATCCTGACGGAGAATGTCCGGCCATCAGTTTGTGACATTAAGCTCAAGTGAACTTGGGTTCTGCAGCAGGTCCACCTCTGAATGGCTCACACAAAACAAAATGAAGGTTTTGGAGTGGCCTAGTCAAAGTCCAGACCTTGGGACGGGCCATTCATGCTCGAAAATCCTCCAGTGTGGCTGAATTATTACAATTCTGCAAAGAAGAGCGGGCCAGAATTCCTCCACAGCGATGTGAAAGACTCATTGCCAGTTTTCACAAACGCGTTGCACAACCAGTTATTATGTTTAGGGGGCAGTTACTTTTTCACATAGGGTCAGGTTGGTTTGGATCACTTCTGTCCCTTAATAAATGAAATCATCATTTAAAAACTTTTGTAATTTCTCAGGTTATCTTTGTCTGATATTAAAATTTGTTTGATGATCTGAAAGATGAAAGTGTGGCAATCTGTCAGAGGCCAAATACTTTAGTAACAAATGCTGCACATTGTTCTTTTCTTTACTTTTATGTAACATTTATTTTTTAATTGTGAAAACTAATACTTGAAGTTGAGGAACAATGAATATTGCATCAGGAGTGTAAGAGTCCGGCCCCTCGGCACTTTGCTTTATTTAAATCTGGCTCTTCTCATAAAGAAGTTGAACAGGACTGATCTACGTCGCGGTGAGCATTTATACACGTGTGCTGTGGATTGCGGGCTTAACTTTCCCTTTTAAACACACCGACCTCTTCATCTCACTGTGTCTCTGTGACTGAAGGGGCGGGGCTTCTGTTCATACCGCTCTAACATGCTTTGTGAATTCCTCTTAAACTAAAACCTCAGGAGACATCATTTGTAGCTCTGTTTTCATTTTCCTCACTCGTCTAGTTACGAGCTACCTTCAGCCTCGGGATGTTTTTGTGAAACGCAGCCACGGTTTGTTAAAATGTCTTGAACAGAATTTAAGCCCTTCTCTGACACAGTTTTGAGGGGACTCCCTCCCTTCAGGTGAAGCCCTGATCCCACTTTATATTTCCCGAGGTGGTGGTGGAGAGTCTGCTGCAGCGACCTGGAGTTTCCTCTGGCTGTGATCCTACATGCCTCCATTAGTTTGACATTCAGGCGGCGTGTTGCAGGAGCGAGTCGCCCTCCTTGCATGACAAATGGACTCTATCAGCTCCCCGTGCAGGAGGGGAAACCCCCCGCAGCCTGCCCTGATGCCCAGTCAGCACTTCTCACCGTGATGAATTCCACTTCCAGGAATAAGAGCTCGGATCCAACCACACACACACACACACACACACACACACACACACAGACTGGGAGTGTGTGGAGGAACCAATCAATTTGGAGATGCAGGGGATGAAAGCGATGTTAGCGTGGAGCTCGATCTCTCTCTGGGACCCGGCTCTTTAATTTGTGCAGAAAAGATGAAAACTGTCGGTCGGGTTTGGATTTAATTTGAGTTCAGTGGGTCATTTTTAAAATGATAAGTCTATTAAAGGCTGATCAAACACTAAAACCTGTCACGGCAGAACAGAGTCGCTGCAGTGGAAACATGTACTGGAGGGTTACATCACCTCACAGCAGGTTTTGCTTGCAACACTTTGATTTAAATCAGTATCTTCTCATGTTTATTACATGCGGTGGTTTAGTTCTGGAGGAGGTTGAGTTTGTCAGTGTTTGATGAGACGTGTCCCACTCCTTTAATTTCAACACAATCACCAGAATAAATATCGGCTAAGAACGTTTCTGCAAAACCATTAACGGAACGCTTCTTATGTTACAACTTTTCATTTGTTTCGGTTGATATTTTCTCTTGTAATAATGCTGTTTGGGTTTAGGCATAAAAACACTTGGCGAGGGTTTGTAAAAGTGTTTTTGGTGACCAGATTTGGTCCGACTTCCCGTGTAAAAGTTTTTATCACCAATAAAATGGCTTGAAGTGTCGCTGCAGACTCGAGCTGTGGTCGCCTGTCTGGCAGCTTTGAGATAATGTGAATATGACACGTTCGGTACAAAGTCGACGTTGGATGTTTCTGTGGTTCACAGAAATGTTAACTGCTAGCTTTGTATCCTGGGCTGGTAATGTTATCCAGATGTGAGTGTTAATATCAGCATGAAGCGTGTCTGAAAGGCTGAAAAGATGACTAAGCAGTTTCTTATTCTTCCTGGTGACTGTTTAGGTTTTAGCAAACATCGTCTGCTTTCTCTTCTCTACAGAATAATATGTGGATTTCACTACGAGAGAGACTTGTGTTGTGATGTGATGTTTTCTGCTACTACGTTGGAAAAAAAGTGCATTTGCAAAATTGATTTAATAACTATTTGCATGTCTGATATCTGCAGAAATCCAATCTGGTGACAGTAAGTTGACTGTGGGGAATCTTTATATATTTTATTTTATCGGGATATTCGTGAATATCATCACATGGTTTTACGTGAAAGCCGTCTAGCTCCATCAGTCAGTCCGATTCTGGTTTCCTGATTGATTTAGATTTGCCTGATCCTGTCACTACAGCTGAAATCAGACATGCAGGACGACTTTATGCTTCATGGTTATTTATTTATGATTCTCTGATTGATCGTCGTCTTGTCTGGCCTCCCACACCAGTCCTTAAAGTGAAACAGTGTTTTAAATCTGCAGAGTGATACAGAAATATTTAAAAGCATCGCATATCAGCTGTTGAACATCTACAGACCGATCAGGTTCATAGATCACACGAGCCCGATCACCGTCCACTCTTCGGTTGTTATTCAGTGATTGAAACAGCTTTCCCAGTTCGAGAACCAGGCGACCAGTCGAAGCTTTGTAGGCAGGATAAAGAATGAGGAGTCGTCTTCATTTATTGATTTCAAACTGAGCGACAATCATCCGTCATCGCTGATCAGTTCAGACAAAATAAAGGCCTCAGTGTGCTTCAGATAAAATACTGATCTGATGTGATGCCGGAGGTCTCCAACAGCTCCGTGTCTTTTTCCTCCCGTTTACTCTCGACTCAATGAGTCACAATCATCAGTATAAAGGCTCCTTGAACACATTCATGGTGTCAAGTGACAGAAGTCGCTGCGTAAAGTGGGCGTGATTTCTCAAAAGATATAAAACCCGTCGGCTTTTATAAATGCCACCGTGGCGGCTGCAGAAAAAGGCAGTTTGAGACGCTGTTAAACGATCCGACAGGCACAACAACAAGCACATCAGCACAATGACGGACTGATTAATGTAACGAAGGCAAAACAAATCAGAGTCATTATCAGAATAAAGAGCAGCTGCTGAAATCAGCTTGTGTTTGTCTATATTTCAAATCTTTATGATGCTGAATGTTGATAAATCAAAACACACACTCCCTCATCACGCTTTCTTTTTTACCCAGAGGGACTCAATAAAACCAAACTGTCAGACGTGTGCTGATGATCCAGAACCGAGTCCATCACAGTCTGTTATAAATAAACAGTTAAGAGTTTTTACAAGTCGGTTTGTATCCTGATTTACTTCCTGGTCTTCTCAGCTGTCGCGTCACAATAAAGCTGCAGCTTTCTCTCCATTAGATCTCCGACAGCGAGCCGAGCGGCCGTGACTCATGAACAACGTCTGTGTGAAGCCGGAGGGACTTTTTCTTCGTCTCGCAGCTCCGGGAGTCGAGCTGCTGCCTCACCGAGACGACCAAACATCTGTCATCAGGTGGGAGGTTTCATCCAACAGTCCCGTAAACCAGGCGGGGAGCAGCTTCCTCTGACGGCCAAGGTTACTCACCTGTGGCAATGTCAGGGCCTCCGTCTGCAGAGGGCTGCAGATGTGGATCATTTCTGTCGTCACGTCACATCATTAAACAAAGATGAGGAGCTTGTTTGCCTCGAAGGGCTGGGTTTGAAAAACAAAACAGTTTTCTGATTCAAATCGATCGCCGTGTGATGATCTGATATCGGTTCACAGAGCGTCAGATACAGGTAGATTTTCTGCCTCACAACAGTTACAAAATAAGAAAAAGCTATTGTGAGTCTCTGCTGTGTCTCAGTTTTGTTTGTGGACGTCCTCTGCTGACGGCTGTGGGCGCCGAACATCGATCCAGGAAAGGAAATCTGGAGACAGCGTTCATAGAGGGCCGGAGTGTGTTTATACAGGGATGTACTTTCTTGAAACCATTTAATTAAATTCATAATGTAAACATTTATGTTTTAATGATACATGAGGTTAGAGGTTACCTTGTTCAGTTTACAGCAGTAGTCCTTTTATCCTTTGTTACTGAGACTCAAAACAAAGATTTGTTTTAATGACGCTGCGACACTTTTCTCAGAGCAACAGAGATGATGTTTGCAGTTTGCATGGTGCAGGTGAGAGTCATGTATATTTTTAAGTGCTTGAAGTGAATCATCTCCTAAGTGGAGCTCTGATTTGACATTTAATGTGTTTATTGATTTATTCACATTAACTCCTGCAGTGAGATAAACAAAACCTTTAACTAAAGGTGAGTCTTTGTTGGAACAGTTTGCTTGGAGAGAAAAAGACAAATGACCGATTTATTCTTTCATATCCGAGACTACATTTGATCCGACTCTGCACTGATCTGGATAAACAGAAACACGGAGTCGGTCGCTGACTCGACCCGGGCGTGTTGGCGAGCGCCTCCCTCCAAAACTAAAATATTGACTACGCAGACACAGAGAACATTATTTTGCACTTAAAGAATTGTGTCTCATTACAGAAGTTGAAGAGTCGGTGAGAGGAGAACAGCCTCGAGCTTCTCTCCATGAAAAATGGATGCACATTAGCTAATGTGGCTAATATGAATTTAAGCGTGGCTCGTGGTGCTGCGGCTCCTCCCGGGAGGTTTACAGCAGGTTGTAATTGGCAGTGAAGGTGAAACAACCACTCCATGCACTAAATACTGTTGTTTAGGAGCAGAGCATATACTGTTTTTATTTCCTTATGGCTCTTAATTTGTAAATCAATTGGCTGAGACTTCCTTTGTAGCTGCGAGCAACAGCTCTGTATCTTCAGGGTGAAAGAGGAGGTGGCCCCCCGTGATGCTCCACGTTCCTGAAAACATGGACGGCCCACAGCGTTCCTGCCTTCAGGCTCTGAATAGGTGAAAATACAAACATGTATATTTAAGCTGGGTGTTAATATGAATGCAGCAGCCTCGCGTCCCGTTGACGAGGCTTTGAGGAGGAAGGACTGTGGGTGAAGCAACAGGGAAGTTAATGTGATGTCAGAAGAGGTGAGGCCATTAGCATGCGGCCCCTCCGGGCTCTTGATTAAAGTGGAATACAGATATCTATTTTTTAGTTTTCTGGGGCAGTTCACTGGGAGGTGAACTTTTTTTCAGCGCCTGAAAATTCCCACTGAAGTTTGTGTGTCTGTGGAGTCCAAACAGATTTCTGTAGCAGTTGAACGTGCCTGAAGTTGTGTGGAGGTGAAATCCAGCAGTCGGAGAACAAGTCTGATAGTTTAAAAAGTAACATATTCTATATTTATTTCTATATGTAAAGGTCCTGCTTCCTAAATTTAAGGTAAAGAAACACAAGTACATCTCAAATGATTATTATCGCTTCTAGCAGCTTAATATATTCACATCATCTGCAAAATAACTTCTAATTAAAGCTTCTAACGATGTAGTGGAGTAAACAACGATATGTCCGACCTGAAGACGGACGTTCACTGGGTGGAAAGTGTTTCGGTGTTTCGGTGTTGTGTCAAAGTCTGTTCCCTGTTGAAATGTGATTCAGTAAGCGAGCAGTACCGAACAAATCCAGGTCAGAGTTTCTACATGAAACTGGGAGTTCAGCATCTTTAATCTTAGGTGAGTACAAATACACAAACCAAACTATGTGGACCGACAGATCTGTGTTAGTGAGTTAATATTACTAGTTACTTTAACAGCTTTATACACAACAACTAAGAGATTTAGCTGTGTAACCAATGTTGGAGGTTAAAAATAACAATATTGGCCTTTAATATGTTGCAGAAAATGGACATACTGAATGTCCGGGTGTCTTAAAGCTCTTGTTCAGTACAGTACTCGAGTAAATGTCGTTTATCGTCGTCATTGGTCATTTGACTGTCCTGTGACATCAACATCAACCTGTTTGGTTAATTTAAGCTCTCTACTTTGTAGAAAAGCCTTCTGTGCAGGTGTGACACACATTAATTATAATCAATCAAACGTCATTAAACAAACAATACGTTCAGTGAGAGGTGGATGTTAATTGTTTCCTTCCACTTTGAGTGAGCTGCAGGTACAAATAGTGTTTAACTGGATGAGACGTTGATTGAAGAATCACAGCTGGCTGATGATCAGAATTAATTGCCGTTTTGTTTCACTTCATTATTCAGACTTTGTGTATGGTTGTTTGTTTACTGTTGTTATTCCCAGCCAATCAGAAGTGAGTATCCATCCTGCTTGTTGCATGCTTATGATGTTTATTATGGAGGACGGATTAAAGTTATTTTAAGTTTGTTTTAGACGCTTTCTTTCACACTTGTTGACACTTTTGTGGCTCGAGTATAAGAAGACCTGCTGTGTGTCAGTTCAGGGCCTGCATCCTCTGAAGGACTCGGCCTCTGTGGTCTTTGAAGGTGAGTCCTTCAGAGAGACCTTGTTAACCTCGTCAGCCGTTAACACGGTCCTGGCATTTCCTGGTTGTGTCACCAGATGTTTTACCCGTCACGATTTCTGCCGACCAGGCCCGCGAAAGTGACGATCTGCGCTAAGCGTGGCGCCATTTTCTCTCTTTCTTTCTTTCTTCTTTTACAGGCGTGCAAAGAATCTTGGGATATGTGAGGCCACGAAGGATCGTAGCGGTGCATCCTCCAACAGGGAGGAGAAGGAGCATCTGGAGGAGCCTTCAGACTGGGACAGCCTTCATGTTGTGTTATGATGTAATTGGCCTTGAAATGCTCCTCTGAAGGATGCAGAGCCTGAACTGAGACACAGCAGCTGTCTCCGTTCTCGATTCTTAAACATGTCGTGGTGCAGCCAGTGGAAACTGGAGCATCGTCTAAAACGGCCGCCATCAGCGCCAGCTACCGTAGCGCTGCTGTAACGTGACGCAGGCGGTCCTGGTTCTGATCAGAGCCGCTGTAAACGACCTCTGTCCTGTAGTCAGACTGGCTTCATCAGCCACTCTGTTAGTCGTCCCTCTGGTGATGTGCTGCCCCCTGTCTGCCTGGAGCCACTGTTTACGTACTGCACCTTTAAAGCTGGATATGAAGGAGTTCAGCAGCTTGTGTTGGCTCTGACTCAGCTGTCTCCTTTCAGGACAGCAGCTGTTGTCGCCTCAAAGTTTTTTCTCGTCCTCATTTATTCCTTCCCCAACAAAAAAACCCAAAAAGTCTGAATGCGTCACAACAGTTCTCACAGACTGGACGTTTACGGGAGCGGCTGCGTGGCCTGTCGCCGGCTCTGCAGAGGCATCTGACGCTATTTGTCCTGAAGTCTCTGAGAGCCAAAGAGGGCGTTTAGACTTCTCACTGAGGACAGCGCTGTCAGAAAAATAAGACAAAGGTGGTTTTGTCGAGTGGAGGAAGAGAAACAGCAAGCGATGCTCTTGTTTCCAGCACAACAGCGAAAAGACGACAGATAAGAAATGTCAGAAATGTCACGTCCACAATCTGCACTTGAAAAGAAAAAAACAGCAGTCGAGTGAATGTTTGTTAACTCGAAACAAAGAGGAAGCAGATGTGAGACAAAAGACAAGAGTGTGTTGTGTTTTAAAGATAATTGAGTTTATTTTTAACCTTGTTATTTTCTAGTTTTTACCATCACAGTGACTTTTTCTACAAGTGTTAGACAGGACAGAGAGTCTCATTGTTTATGGAGATAAAAATGTTAAAATCGTCTCCAACTTTGAGCGTATGGAAACTTTTGGGAGGTCTGGAGGGTTTTTGAAGGATCGTTTGATGGTTGATTTTCGAGTAAAGGTTAAAAAAGTTTAAGTTTAGATGTAGTTGATGTTAGATGAGGATACAGGACCCAGAATTCCTCTTCTTTTTACAATCAAAGGACTTCAGAAGATCACTGCGTCTGACACGGCACCACCATCGTCTTCCTCATCAGTTTCTCCTGCAGCTTCTCTGTTGTGACCGGACATCCGGCCCGTGTCTTTAAATGCCTTATTGAGATGTTCTGTCTAATCAAAGACTTCAGGTCAGCGCAGCAACACTTCCTCCTGGTCAGTGAGTGTCCAGAGAGTCAGAAGTAAAGACATTCAGAGAGTTTCAGACGCACTCGTCTGTGCCGGTGCTCATATTTCACCTCCAGCCTGGAGCCCACAGAGACTCTCACATGAAAGTTTAATGTCTCAGTCTGAATGTGTTGTGTTGGACCTCCGTCTCCCTGCAGATTATTCACCACCGCCTCTTTTCCTTGTTTGTCGCCTGCCTTCTCTGCTCTCCCATGACAGCAGAAGTGTTGGAACAAGACCTTTCATCACACACACGGGTCCAGGCGGGCCGACGGCCTGCATCTTAATCTTGAGATCAGAGGAAACTGTTCCCTTCTGGGGGCTCCGTTTAATGTCCGGGTCCAAAAAAACGTAAAAAGATCTCATTTGATGTGTGAGACGCTGTCTGACTCTGAAAGTGAGAGGCGTCCGTCTCTGGGAGCATTTTGAAAGCTTCTGTGATTGTTCTCTAGGGGGCGCTGTGAAAGAATATGTCTATTGTTCAGCAGAACAACATCATCCGTCAAATACTTTGTTGTCTGATTTGACCTTTATTGACAACAGATGGACAAGTTGCAGAACTGATCAGTTCCATCAGTTGACGTTTAGATAAAGTGACTGTAGACGACGCGACTGAAGCTCGTAGTTGGTGGTACCAGCTGTCGTCTCCGTCTAATTCCTGGCTAATCTAAAAGTCAGAGAAATGGAGTGTGGGTGAAATTAAACAACCCCACCTAGCTGATATCTAGCAAGCTAGCTAATGGACTAAAGTCAGCACTCACCAGAGACTCAGTTTCTCTCTGTTATCCTGCAGCATCTTTTCTTTTTCCATCTCCTTTCTGTACATTCATGATGTAAAGAACATGTTCCTCCATTCAGCAGTCAAGACTGACGAGCAAGAGTGAAGATAAATCCACTTTCTCTGTGGGTTTCCTCTGTGCTGTCCTTGACTCCGGGTGTTTATTCCTCCAGAGCTCGCTGGTTAACGCTAACATCCAGAACAGTCTGTCCCTCCCCTCCCGTCTGTCAGTCAGTAAAACACACAGAAAGGCATATTGATGTCGGACTTAAATCAGAAAACATGACTGTCAATCATTTTACAAGGTGATGATATTTCACACACAGCATATTGTGTTTTCAGCGCGTTGTGTTGCCCTCTAGTGGCTGAAAGTCTAATGTTGGCACATGACAGCACAGCTACGAGCTCATCCGGCGTTATGAATTAATCACCTTCTTCACAACAGCATTATTATGGGATCAACAGTGGGACAAGTCAAACAGACCAGGGCTGCACCTGAGCATTAATTTCATGATCAGGTAATTGTGTTTTAACATTTAAATTGAATAATAATTGACACAATCGGCCGTCACAAGCTCAAGGCGCTGGTGTGAATTATCTTCCCAGCAGGAGGGTTCAGGCGTCTTCAGCTACACGAGGGGTCAGAGAAAAGGTTTCCATAGACAGAAGTGTTGAACTGCTGCTTCTAATCTGTGAAACACTTTTTGATTAGAGGGCGGATCGCTCCTCCACCCTCACCCACTCCTCCACCCTCAGGGTCACGGTGTTGAACAGTTCTGAGTAGTGAAACAGCCTGATTCAGTGATTAAAAACGTGCCGATGGAGGGAACCCTCCCTCAACATCACCGCATGATTTCATTAACAAAATGTCAGTAAGTGATTCACGAGGTGACAGACGATCAGGCGTGATGGAGGCTGTCGAGTCGCCTCCGTACTCTTAAAGTTAGAGGCACTGGCAGAAACCTTTGAGGGTTATTCTCGGCCTGATATTCAGCAATTTTCTGATAATCACGTCTGTGTTTTTTTGTCCAAGCTAATTTTAAAATGCATCCTCTCTCTGTCTGTACTTGCTCAAAATTCTGCCCACGACTCTATCTGATTCTGATTTCCGTCCCAAATATCAGTTTTCAGTCTCCTTCATTTCTAAAAAATCGGTTTCAATATCAGCTCTGAATATGTTGTCGCTGAAGCGCTAATCGATGGCGCTGCAGTTGTCTGTAACGACGTCGCCGCCCGTCCATCTGCTGATTCAGACGGATGAAGTTTGGACGGATTCGATCCCAGAAGCCTCTCAGATCAACATTTCCCTCCTCGCTGGTGATGAGCTTTGAATCGAATGTCTATACTCATAAAAGTAGAAATAAAGTATTGTCTAACTCTTTTTATTCGTTTCCCCGCCGCAGCTGATTTCATTGATTTGTGTGCTGATTTGTGTGAAGCAGCTGCTGTTGTGTTTGTCTAGAATAAAAACCCGCTCACACTCGGCTGTCGGGCTCTATAGCTCTGATTTATGTTTGCTCTTCCAGAGTAATTCTTCCTCTCGTGCACCGGGTCCCGTGGTGCTTATAGGCTTCCATGGATCTCAGAGGAACCCCTGCGACGAACCCCGACACTTCAGGGTTCGGATTCAAAGAGGGCGTGAACTAATTAACAAGACTGAATGTGGGTTTAATCAGCATCAGGGCGACGGGGGGCGGAGAGGAGCTTCGTTATCAGGAAGGGGAAAAGGGCGATCTCTGCCCATGCTGTGTCTGATTTGGAGGTGATTGTGTGGGTAATCGTCTGGGTAAATGTGCAGGGAGTTTCCCTCCTGGGTGTTTTGACGTTGAGAGGCTTCCCCTGCTGGGATTCAGCGTCTTTGGAAACACGGTGTGACGAACGGCCTAATGATCATTTATTGCTGTTTGTATCAAAGTCGACCAAACAACATCTGTTCCTCAGAGCTTGTTCAGAGTTTGCTGTGATGGATGTTTTCTGGAAGCTGTTCTCGTGGAGATCAGACGGCATTTTCACTGCTCGTGTGACGTTTACGATCTTGAGAGAGGGATGTTGTAAGAAGTGTCGAACATTGTGCTCATGTCACATGATGGCTTCCATTAACACGTGCAAAACCCAAAGAAAAAGATCCTTTTTGTATTGTTTGTTTGTTACGCTCACTCATCTCAAACCAGTCCAGTCAACAGAATACGTAGTTTGTAGTTTAGTTGCTGAAAACCACCGATATGTTCAAATTTATGAGGCGGAGGTGATGTGACCACCAAGCCACAGGCCACCATCTGAAACGACATTTCAAAATCTGTCAGCCACCAGATGTTTGTAACCAGACATCAGGATATTTTCCAGCTGTTAGTGACAACAGAACCAGCCAGAACACGATCTTTTCCTGATCCTACCCCCGCTGTGTTTGTGGTGAAAGAACCCGTAGTTCTGATCGAGACATCTGGACATTTCCAGGATGTTTGTGGTTATGAAACTGGATATTTTTAGCCAAAACATGATCTATTTCTAAACCCTAACCAAGGTGTGTTTGTTGTACTCCGTGTTTTGAAAGAGACTGCCTTTGTGTTTTAAACTGATTTATAATCAAAAATCAATGGAGATCAGCTTTCTGTGTCAAGAAACACCAAAATCAAAAGCAGGACCTGTGATTCTACCAGGATTGTTTTTCTCTCCACTCACATTCGTCTAAAAGAAAATTAAACAACACTCCAGATACGACATGGCTAGCTTAGCGTTAGCCTGCAGCTGCACCTCATGACACAAAGACGATCAGCTGACAAGATGTTGGTTTATTCTTTTCTTTCAGAGATCCTCTATTGATCTGTTTGGGAAGAGGGTTCACTCTGGACAGATTTGAGAAACCAAACTTTGTCCTGAACCGAATTACTATATTTTGATGTTGAATCACTGAAGTCTGCTGTTTGTCTCTTTGTTGAACTCTGGAATCTTTATTTGTCGTGAATATTATCTGAGCTTATTTGTAAAATACCCTGATCTTTTCACAGAAGAGTTAGGTAATTTTAGTTGATTTGTTGAATCGCGATGTATTGAGTACGTTTTCAGGGCCTTTAATTGTGTTTTAGCAGCCAGTAGTTCATGTTGTAGGAAAACAAATATCTGCTGCACTACGCAGAGACACTCAATATAAATATTGATATATTCAATAAGTGTTTCCTTATCAAACTGTGTTTTCTGAGTCCTCCTCACTGTAATCAAGCAAAGACTCCAGATATGTTGTATTAGCACAGATATGCATATTGACTTCATCCACTGACTCAGTATTAACACAACTAATAGAACTGATGAGCAGTAAAGACAGAAAATATGAGGATAAAACAATCCGACATCTCTTCATCCTCTTCAAGACATTTTTAAATGTGCACATGTTCTATTTATTTCAACTTCTACCATTTGATTTCTCTCTGCACCAGTGACAAGGTTAAATGAATATTTCAGCAGTGAAGACAGAAGAGAAGACGTGTGACTCATTCAGTCGGTAAAGTCTCGGCTGAAATTCACCCACAAAGAGAGATCTTCCCCCAAAACTGCGTCGTAGTGCGACAGACAGAGACGGATCTCTCCCCTTTAGGCCTCTACTGTGAATGATAATTAATGGAGCTGCGTTCCAGCGCTGCAGCGTTGCATGCTGGGTAGCCGGCGAGGCTCCCCATCCATCACTGCTGACATCGGCATTTATCTGGTTAGCACCACGCGAGGCTCCATCCAGTCAGTCGGCTGCAGAGGAGGTCACGGAAACGGGAGGAGGAGACGAGGAGGATGAGGACTGAGGAGGAGAGGAGGACGAGGACCGAGGAGGACCGAGGAGGAGAGGAGGTCGAGGACCGAGGAGGAGAGGAGGACGAGGACTGAGGAGGAGAGGAGGACGAGGACTGAGGAGGAGAGGAGGACGAGGACCGAGGAGGAGAGGAGGATGAGGACCGAGGAGGAGAGGAGGATGAGGACCGAGGAGGAGAGGAGGATGAGGACCGAGGAGGAGAGGAGGATGAGGACCGAGGAGGAGAGGAGGACGAGGACTGAGGAGGAGAGGAGGATGAGGACCGAGGAGGATGAGGACTGAGGAGGAGAGGAGGATGAGGACCGAGGAGGAGAGGAGGATGAGGACCGAGGAGGAGAGGAGGATGAGGACCGAGGAGGAGAGGAGGATGAGGACTGAGGAGGAGAGGAGGATGAGGACCGAGGAGGAGAGGAGGATGAGGACCGAGGAGGAGAGGAGGATGAGGACCGAGGAGGAGAGGAGGAGAGGAGGACGAGGACTGAGGAGGAGAGGAGGATGAGGACCGAGGAGGAGAGGAGGATGAGGACCGAGGACTGAGGAGGAGAGGAGGATGAGGACCGAGGAGGAGAGGAGGAGAGGAGGACGAGGACCGAGGAGGAGAGGAGGATGAGGACCGAGGACTGAGGAGGAGAGGAGGATGAGGACCGAGGAGGATGAGGACTGAGGAGGAGAGGAGGATGAGGACTGAGGAGGAGAGGAGGATGAGGACCGAGGAGGAGAGGAGGAGAGGAGGACGAGGACTGAGGAGGAGAGGAGGATGAGGACCGAGGAGGAGAGGAGGATGAGGACTGAGGAGGAGAGGAGGATGAGGACCGAGGAGGAGAGGAGGACGAGGACCGAGGAGGAGAGGAGGACGAGGACCGAGGAGGAGAGGAGGACGAGGACCGAGGAGGTTCTGAGTCCACAGATC
This sequence comes from Sparus aurata, assembly GCF_900880675.1. Taxonomy (NCBI): domain Eukaryota; kingdom Metazoa; phylum Chordata; class Actinopteri; order Spariformes; family Sparidae; genus Sparus; species Sparus aurata. The sequence goes on along the minus strand of NC_044206.1, from coordinate 27,077,993 downwards.
AATTAATAAATCATAATCAATGATTTCAGAAAGAAAACTACAGCAGAACATCATCCAACAGAGATATTCTCAATCAGACGCAAACCAAACTAACTGAACAAATCAGATTCATTATTAATTGTTTATTCATTTGTAGTTTACTTGTATTTTGTGTAAATATACATTATAGTCCTCACTGGTAACTATGATGACACAGTCAGGAATCATTCTCATCAGGTGAGGATTTGTAGATTTTTCTCAGTTTAATGTTCTTGTAATCAGAATAATTCTGGATCCAGGCTGTGTGAAGACGTCATCGTGGTCTCTGGACATCATCTGGAGGGTTAGAATGACATCATGTGTCTGTCATTTGTCCTCATGAGAGGAACCAGAGCTGCTTCAGGTCCACAGAGCTGCTTCAGGTCCACAGAGCTGCTTCAGGTCCACAGAGCTGCTTCAGGTCCACAGAGCTGCTTCAGGTCCACAGAGCTGCTTCAGGTCCACAGAGCTGCTTCAGGTCCACAGAGCTGCCTCTTTAAACCTGCATCACCACTCTGCTCCTTGTTGGTTCAGTGTAAACATGTCGTGAACAACATCTCCTCCAGTTCAGGGTTCAGGTTAGGACATTATTTGCATTGAAGAGTATCAAACAAGGAGAGAACGGTCATGAGCTCACAGCTGAAACCAGTCAGTCAGGATATATAAAGAATCTATTTTAATATTTCCAGCTTCACAAATGACTATTTGTGGAGGAATCTTTGGAATATTTTCATTGATTTAGATTGAAAATACTTCAACTGAATCATATTTAAAATAAGTTTCAGCGTGTCCTCTTCGTGCACGTCCACGAGCTGTAACCAGCTGAATTCAAACTGTGAGAGCAAAACATAAAAAGAAGACAGACAGCAGAAGAGGAGCAGAGGCGAGTGTTGAGGACTTGAGGTGAAGGTACTCAGCAGAACTTCACAGTTTGTTCTGATGGTCCCACAGGTTTATTTTCCCCCCTGTGGTCCATTCAGGAGACACAAACAGCTGTGAGAGGTCACAGCAGAGAGCAGGGTTTCAGAGAGGCGAGGGGAGGACAGGCAGGAGGGCGGGACGTCCGCCGGGACGCTCTTCTTCACGGCTTCGACCTCTGACTCCTTGTTTTCCAAAACTTCAGCTTCCAGCAGCTGCGAGCGCTGCGTCCGTGGTCAGAGCGAGCTGAACGAGTCTGACAGCCTCCAGACTCTTTACAGCTGTTAGAAACCGACTCTCACAATGTTCACTTATTCATTTCATATTCCTGCTGTGTGTCACTGGACTGATTGTGTTGAAGGCGTTCATGGTCCCCGGTGGATGAATATCTTCCTGTATCACACGTCTCACATTTCTACTTTGACATGACGCTATAAATTTGCATATTTAGCAGACGTCTATCTGAAGACGTTGATTATTTATAATATTTCTCCAGGATTTGCAACACTGGGTTTCAAAAGAGAACATCTAAAAATGGTGATAAATCTCTTTTCTGCACGCCGTCCAGGATTAGATTTGTCATTATAGCAAAAAGACACAAACCGTCGACCTCCTGACTCTCGACCGGTGACGCCAACGCAGCACGACGCTCCGTGTTCGTTTCTTTAACTTGTGCGTTTCACTCCTCACGTCTTGTTTCTGCCTCTAAACACTCACACATCTGTTTACAGCAGTCAGCACAAAGACTTACTGAACATTAAGGATAATCCCGTATTTTTAACATTTTATATGAAACATTAAATCACGTCTTCACTTCGGCCACATTTCACTTCCTGTGACTTCAGAGAAACAATTGAAACAAATAAACATTGTTTGTCTTTCAACCTGCAGAGGAACAAATGAATATAAAAATGCTGATGATGAAATTCAAACATCCTGCGAGCTGCAGCAGCAGAAACACAATCTAAACAATGTTAAGATCCTCCTGTGAGAAGTGAGACAGACAGACGACTGAGCAGAGCCTCCGTCTGACGCAGACGTCTGCACTGACTCCAGAAATACGTTTGTTATTAAAGTCTGCTGTGAATAAACCAAATGGCTTCAATCTGCCGGATGAAATTAAGTTGAATTTGAAAATGTGAAGATTTGTCAGTGAGCTGTTCGTCTTTACGAATTAAGACTGGATGGTCACAGCCATCAGTGCTCACAGAAAACCTTTCTTGAATCTTGTATTTAAAAAATCACTAAATGTGAAAGTATAAAATCTAGAACAGTCTGTGTGGTTACAGACGTCCTCTCACAAGAATAAAAGCAGGTTTTTAGATTCTGTTGCACTTTGTAGTGAATTATTTGTTTCCTTGTTTGTTCCTGTTTGGACAGAAAATAAACTTCAGCTCTGAGCTGTAAAAGCTTTACAGTGTTTGTCCTTAAACTCATGTTCACGAGTTCACGTCAGGCCGCCGCGAGGAGGAAGGAGGCGAGTGACGAGATGGAGGACGAGGACTGAGAGAAGAGAAGATGGAAGACGAACAGGGTGACCTATAATTAGCCGGCTGCGAGGAGGTCAGGGGAAAGAGTCGAGCGAGGGCGACGCAGGTGACGAGGTGACGGCATCTCGTTAGCCCGCAGCTGAGAGGTGAAAGTCGGCCGCTGACGGAGAACAAGAGGTCGTGATTCCGTCACACAGGCTGCTCTCCTCTCCGACTTTTATCAGGTTTGCTGAAGCCGAGATCGTCGATCAGTCGGTCGTTTCATTCATGTTTGGAGGCAGCGAGGAGTTAAAGTGGACGAACAATCAGCAGAGAGCTCAGGAGACGAGAGAGGGCGGCGAGACGTCATGTGGACGCTCTGTAAACGCATCACACAAAGAAATGAAATGACAAAAAAACAATCAGACCAGAAAAATAGTGAATTCATCGATGAGCGCCCCAAAAATAATTGGCAACTATTTCAATAATCGTTGGAGCGTTTAAAGCAATTCTGCTGGCTGTTGTTTAATTTCAGTTAATCGATTCTTCTGTTCTGTGTTTTGTGAATTTGATCATCCAGAGCTGTTTGTGATGATCTGCACAACAAAATAAGAGATTTATTACAGCCAGACAGGCGACTGCAGCTCGAGTCTCACCGCTGATGTTTTAAAAGACAACTGTGGTCATTTACAAGTAGACGGAGAGCTGCGGACATTTCCAGCGTTGATGATGACCTGATGTTTTCTGAACACTCACCGAGTGTTTTCTGTGTCTCATCTAACAGCCTGAGCACAAGACAGGAAGAGAAACTCAACCTAAATGTAAAGATCGAACTTTATCTAACATTTATCCTGCTGATCGGGTCGTTTTCTTGCTTTCTCATGCAGAACTTCCTGTTTTGGTTCTTTGCTGAGAACATAAACCTCAGTTACTGTCTGCAGGTGAACATCAGCAGTGTGAGATGATCTGTGGGTTACCAGAACGATACGATGACCTCACACGTCTCAGCAGGATGAGGGTTCAAGACAGCGAGGAGAGCAGCCGTGTGGAGGTGAAAACTACCTCTCAGACAAATCTCTGAAGGAGGAGAGATGGATGGAGGCCATGAGGTGAGACGAGGAGAAACATGGAGGATCTGTCAGCGTGGAGATGAGTCGCTGCTGGAAGGTGGAGAGACGGATGGAGCTGGATGAGGAGGAGGCGACACTGTCAGGTTGATTCTCTCCTCACAGTAGAAAATGAGAACAAGGAAGTGAGATTATGACGGAGTGGAGAGGTGATCAGGTTAACTGAGAGGAGGAGACGAGTCTGAAACAGTAGAAGAAGAAGGAGCACCGACTCCACCCGACCGAACATCCACACTCGATGCATCACAGGAGAAATCTGATCCGTCCTTCTCCTTCAGCCTCCCTCCACACTTCAGTTAAATCCTTCTGACGCGGATCAAACCAGGACGTGGTATGAAAGAGGAGGAGACGCAGCCGGAGAGAAGGTGAGTGACGCTGCAGGTAACAGGATCCAGCCTCTCCTCTGATTCAGTGCTGTCGCCTCCCAGCTGCAGATTCATCAGAGGAAACTCTTCCTCTCAGTTCAGCTCCTGAGGAGTCAGACGAGGACTTCTCATCTGTTCTGTACTGGTTCAGTGTCGGGCTGTTGGTGAGGGAGTGTGACATTCAGTCCAGGAAGTTAAAGACGCGTCTCTTTGTTTTAACCATCGAAACGTTTGATGCTTACCAGCCGTGTTTGTGACACCAACACTGGTTATTTTAACAAGAAGTCTGGACATTTTCCAGCTGTGGAGGCTCAACAGGATATTTTTGATGAAGACATGGAGACTTTCATCCAGATTTGCAGCAACTGAAGTGGATGTCAAGCATGAGATGTTGTAACATTTCACAGTCGCGTCCGTAGCAACAAAATTGAACATCTTTGACGAGACATTCGTACAAAGTAGCAACATAAAGTTCTGTGAGGAGTCAACATGTCTGGTTGGTAAAAACTGGATGTTTTACTAGAAGTCGGCACTTTTCACAACATTATAACACAACTTCCAGATGTAATTAACGTAATTTGTAACCTGAAAGTGTGAGGAGCTGATTTCTGTTTGCTAGTTTGCGTTCAGAGTCCTGAGAGACGCGTCATCCCCTCCAGCTTCAGCTCATTAGTGTTCAGTTTGTGTTTCTGTATTTTAAATGAATCGATGTGGATTCAAGACGACGTCACGTTAAATCTAATCTGGGTTTAATTCAGATTTGATTCTCACATTTTCAAGCTCTTATTTACCGAAATGTGACGCGAAACACAAGATTCTTCTGATTCTGTCGACGTGTTTCTTCCCACTGACTGGATAAAAGGTTCATTTATATATATTCTGTGTGTTCGATGTCTAATGAAGGAGCGGCTGCTGGAACGAGCTCATTAGAGTTCACTGTTGTCTCAGTTTGAGCTGTGACGAGGTTTCTCTCCGTCTCAGCAACAATCTGTTGAAGAAAAGGAAATCTGACATGTGGCTCATTCCACACCTTCACTTACCTCCACCTGTCTGTCACACACACACACACACACACACACACACCTCTTCATCCCTTTAATTGTCACACTGTATTCCAGTGTGCTGCCTCTCCCCAGTCTCTCGCTCCTCTCCTTCCACCTTCTCCCGGCAAATATTGATCCGCCAAATTACTTCTCAAGGTCGACGGTGTCTCCGTGGCGTCACGATAAGCCCCCTGCAGCCGGCGGCGCTCATGAAGTCGGCTCACGTCATTTGCCGGCTGCTCCCGGGGTAAACGCCAAAGCCTTCCACCACCGAAAACAAATGTCAGGTGTCTCATGGAGGGTGATGACATCTGCCACCGAGGCAGCGGCGTCTACGCTCGCTGTACGCCGAGATATTCACGAGGCAGCGAACACTCAGGTGCACCAGGTGGCTCTCACTGCAGCGCTTCCAGATGAAATGTCCACATGTGTAACGTTTGTCGAATGAACAAGTAGAGTCAGATAGCAAAGAATGTGTTGTAGACGGCATTTTACACCGTTTACAGTTTCTCCTAACGCAGCAAGCGTTTTTTTAAGGGAGTAATGCCGAATTTACAAGAAGGCACCAAGGAGAGAAGAAGTGCCGTAGCTGTTTGAAGAAGTTGATGAAGTTTCTCTAAATGATGCAACAACTCTTAAAATCACTGGATCTGTAAAGGAGTCTGGGATGAAGCTGTTATTGGGAACATTTTTCTACCTCGACGTTTCCTGAAGTTTAGTAAACGGACGAGCTTCACGTCCAGATGTGTGGTTTCCTCCACAGGTGATTAATGAACTGTCACTGTCACTGAACTCCATCAGCTCTGTGCTCTTTATTCAGGATATTATGAAAATTAGGATATTGTGTTCTAACCTGGAGGATTACGCAGCACAGCCTGTACGTCCGCAGATAAAAAGCTGCTCCGGTGAAGATTTGCGTCCAGGCTGCAGTTGAACCAGCTGCTGTAAATTTCCTCTGCAGAAAAATACTTTCCAGAACAATGAGTGCAGTTATCGAGGAGCACGACTCTCATTAACTGCACTCATCCAGATCAAACCCATTTATTAGAGTAAGAGTATGTAGCTGAGCTGAGCAGCGTCCTTCTGGCCACACGAGAACATCTGCTCATAATGTTGGAGGCTAAAACAGAAGGTTTGACTTTAATCACCGCCAGCAGGAACAAAACCAACCTGATGGTCACATGTTGGTGTGAAATGACTCGACGTCTTCAGGACAGTGAAACAGTGGAAGAGATTAACTGAGGATCTTTGTCAGTGATAATAAAACGTGTTCAGTGTTAATATCAGAATAATGTGGGCAACAAGAAGACCACAACATGCTGAAACCTTGTTTAATGTTAAAACTTGATGTTTCTTTGCATTCAGCGTTCAGGTTGTGACAGTATTCCAGAACCAGAACCACTTGTTAGAGTGAGGAAAGCCTCGTGTTTTGTCACCACAAGATCAGCTGGAAAATGTCCTGACTTCTCATCACCAATAATCGCTTCAGTCGTCACAGAAACAGCTGAAAAGTCTCCTGATGTCTCACCACAATGTGCTGCTGCTGCAGACATGGCTGACAGATGACAGGACGTTTTTTTTAGAGGCTGCAAAATGTCTCCGTGTCTCAGAACGATCTGAAGAAGACGAGATGATGAAAATGATCCGGCTGTTTCACGCTTACAGATATTGAGGCTTTGATGTAATTTATGGATGAATGTTGCTCATCAGATTTATTAGTTTGGTTTGTTTTTGGATTCTGTATCTCTATTCTTATTATTTTTTATTGAAATCAAGTCCGCTTGAAACGTGTTAAGAGCTGCAACAATCTGCTCACAGATTATTAATCTAAGATCTGGATAAACAACTTTTTTTTTCATTTTACAACCAGAAACACGGTCTTGCATGTGAGTGAAGATGATGAAGATGATGATGATGACGATGATCAGTGAACAAAAAGCCTCTCTGTGTTTTGGACTGTTTGTTGGACAAAAGATGAAATCTGAAGACGTCACTTTGGTGATTTTAAAGACTCAACAATAAATATAAAATGAAGATAATATTCAGTCGCAGCCGAACACACACACACACACACACACACACACACACACACACACACACAGGTGGTGAGAGGTAATGATACGGTTGATCATGGCGGCTCTCGTCGCTCCTCCTCCTCTTTCAGCTCGGCCATTATCCCCCTCGTTACTTCACCTTTCCTCTTGCAAACGACTGAGGCGGGTGAATCTCTCTGACGCTCTGCAGCGGCACTTTTTCCTCCGAGAATCGAGGCTGTGATAAATCTCCGTGTGGTCAAAGATAATAGAAGGTGTTTTTGTCTCCATAATGTCGCAGCTGCAGAGCTGTGAGCCACTCAGCTTTATTGTGTATATGTAGAAGAAGGATGATTATCGTGGTGAGTCTCACAGAAACCACGTTTGGTGTGTGACATGAACATTATATACTCTCTGTAAGTGTTGAGCAGCGAGGCTTGAAGCTGAGCGCAGATTCATTCTGACGACTTTTAATATAAAAATCTGTTTATTTAGTTTTATTAATATTTTGTGGCAGTGGGTTTTAAACTGTTTAATGTGTCACTGCTGAAACAAAGTCTTGATCTGTGTTGTGTTTTTGCCGAGCGTTGTTTGTTGAGTCGGTGCAGATCCAGAACTTCTGAGAGAATAAACACCTGGTGTCTCATGGGGTTCTGATCCGGAACCGTTCACCGACGGGAGCAGAGAGCGTCTCTGAGAACTGAGCCCACCTGTCGCAGTACCGCCGCCCGGCCACCAGGAGAAGCTTCCCATGCTGCCGTCCAGCCCTCAGTCTCTCAGGCTGATCCCAGTCGCTCATACCAACCACGGCGCTCCACTCTGTTGCCATGCAACTACCTGTAAGAGTCTTTATACGACGACTCAGTCGGAGAACGAAGGAGTTTTTCTGCGAGTGACTGAGTGAAGAGCTGCGTTTGAAGCTGATGGAGAGAAGAAGCATTAATGACAGGAGAGATTAATGGATGCAGACTCGACGAAGCCAAAGGTCGTGTCTGTCGATGTGTTTTTAAGGAAAATCTGTTAGCTTTAGAGAAGGATGGATGTGTGGAGGGTTTAACCACATAGGGGATGACAAATGAGCTGTAAGGAAAGAGAAGAGAAGCAGCAGCAGCGGCAGCAGAACTCCCACCCTCAGAGTTTAGATCTTTTCATGTAGAAAAGTGGCGAGCGGTGACTCACTCGCTGCTCGAGTTTCTGTCTTCGTGTGTGCAGAAGCTTCGCGGTGGAGAGAAAAAACTGAAAATTAGAAAGGCGGATGAGAAGAGTCGTGTGGAAAGTGTGAACGCCGGGAACAAAGAAGAGAACGTGATGTTCGTTCAGTCGGCGATCGTGATGTACGTTCATCTTTATTGATGATGGACGGAATCACAAGTTTTCCACTTTTAATTGACGTTCTTCAGACCAAAATAATCAATCGAGTATTCAAGAAAAATAATTCCCATTGACGAGATGATCGAGAACATGAAGCACATCAGTTCTTCCCTCCAACATCTGCTCTGATCCAAATCCTTCTGTAATGAGTCACATCTCAGATCACCTCGTCATCACTGAGCTGCTCTGTAGAAGCGTCGGTCCGGCCCGTGAAAGCCTCGGCGCCGGTTAAATATAACGTTTTGCTGGAGATGAGTGCGGACAGACTGAGCTGACTGCTAGTGAGAGCGCTGCAGACATATGTTGAGCCTGATGAAAGCACATTAGAGGAAGACGAGCAGGAGGAAGATTGGGAGGTGATGTGAAGGTTTCCAGCCTACAGTGCAGAACGAGTCCTGACGGTGGAGCGTGAGTCACCTTTCAGTGGGAGTGAGAACGAGCTGATGAGCTGCGGGAGGTCCTGATTCAACCTGACGTCTGCCCGACCGATAAACTCAAACACACTCCCACTCCCACTCTGCAGCGCCGGACCCACATTTAGATATCACGAACGCTTCTTTCTGGGTCAGAATCGAACCTTTTAGCAGCTCGTCCTCATCTGAACCTCAAGTGTTAATGTGACCCGTGTTTATGTTTGTTGTTTGGAGACATCTGGTGGACGTAATGATTATTACAACAGCAAAGGAGGACGTCAGGGGAAGTGATGACGTTTAATAAAAACAAACTAGCGTCTAAAACGAGTGTTGCAAGTTGCTGCTACGATCCAACAGTAGGATTTGTCCCAGCTGTTCCTGAACGCACCACAAAGACAGTTGATTGTTGAGTCTCATTCCCAGGACGTCAAATAGACACATGTTGGGTTGGTAAAGCGTCCCGAGCAGCAACAAAGAGAGAAAATCAGAAACTCTCTGCAGATACGAGACACTCACACGCCTTTTCTCCACATTCCAGTCTCCCTCTCTGTCTGTTTACGCCTTCTTACGGCTTTTACGTCTTTGTCTCGTCTCGCTGCGTCTGATTGGTCCACATCAGTCTGCTGATGCTGGGAAATAACAAGGATCCAGAATTCACCTCAGATGCATCAAACTAAAGTAACGAGGCTGTTCTGAAGCTGTGAGGAGGAGAAAGTTCACATGTAGAGAGGAGAAGTCACACAGATACTCAGAGTACACAGACAGGAAACATGTACTGAAGGAGAGTAACTGAGTATTTGTAATCTGTTACTTCTCACCTCTGCTCTCCGCTGGTCATATATGAAGTCGTGGTTCATGGATTTGATGTTTGAAACCAGAATAAAATCAGTCTGAGTGAAAGTGGAGTCTCTGACCTCGGTATTCGGACTCCTCGATCTTCTCTGGTCTCCCTGAAGTTCTGTCGAAGCTTTCAGGTGTGTCGTCTTGATACGATGACATCATAATGTGAGTAAGAACACCTGCAGATGTGGTCTGACTGATGTAGCTTCTGTCATCATTACACAGTGAAATCAGGACGATCACATTCAGTTTTTATTAACGATCAAGTTCTCACGGTCCAGACGAGCTTCACGTCCAGAACTACAGACCTGCTGCAGTTCTTCCATCACGAGAGCGAGTCGTTTTCTGTATCTGACAGATTCTGAGGGGAACAATTTAAATCGCCTGTCGGCAACAATCTTTTTATTCTTTACAACGAAACTCTTCAATTCATCTCTTTGGGCCTTTTATCTGAAACATAAATACTGCAGAGACAGCTCTGCAGGATTCAGCAGAAAAACGGGTCGCTTAATATGTTTTTCCTGGTTTCCTGGCCGTGTTGGGCAGCACCGCTGTGAGAGTGAGAGGCACGGTTACATCAGTGGGCGGTCAGTGTCTCCTTTGAGGATTTGTTCGGTTGGAGGTGGTTTCCTGGGATTGGAAGGTGTAATCCGTCTGAAGAATGGGGTTTAGGAGAACATCCAGGTGGTAAACGGCTCAGATCGGACTGCGGCGAGGTTTGGCAGCTACAAATATTTCTGGACCGAGTGTTGGTTGTGTGATGACAGAACAGAACCAGGACAGACTTGAGAGAAGAACTGTTGGAAGGAAGGTTGGATATTAAAACAGAGGAGGTGGTCTGAAGCTCTCAGACACACTTCAGCACCCGAACAGGAAATAAAACTGGAAAGACGACGTGCTTCATTTCAAAGCTTTCAGTGAGATTTCTGATTGGTGATGGAATCAATCCGTGATCAGAGTATTTTTATCTCTTTAACCTAATATTCTTTCAATACCTGAAGACAGTAAATCCACCTAGTATAATAGTTAAATTCCCCAGATCCCAATCGGACCGAGCCTCTTTGGGATGTGCTGGAACAGGTCCGATCCATGAGGCCCCAGTGTGGATCGGACTTGGTGCTGACCCATCGAAGCGAGGCATGCCAGGCGGAAATCTCTTTTCTAGCAACTCTTTTCATCAGAGGACTTTCTGTAGGTTTGTTTGTCACGTTCCTCGGGTCGTTCCTGAGGAGTTTTGTGGTGAGGTGATGCACACTGTTCTGCTCTGGAGGTTCTGTTGTCTTTGTCTGCAGCAGCGTTGAGTGTCAGTGACCCGAGGTTTCTTTATAGCTTTAGGTAAGCTGCTCTCCATGCCACACACACACACAAACTGACCCAGAACAAAAATGCGACACGTGTCCTTCTTGAATGAACAGAACCACAGGTGTGACGGTGAGCTTTTTCTGTCCAGCCACGAGTGAAAGAGGAGGATGATGGGAGATGTAGACGCTCTAAAATAGACAGAAAAGAGAGGTTCAGCTTTGGACAGCAGCAGAATGAAGAGGCGGCGACGGAGGCGGTGAAAACATAAAACCATTTCTTCCCTGCTGGAAATCCCGTCCAAGTGTGTGTGTCGGGTCCAAAACTGTGTGTGTCCCTCTAACGACACTGTCAGTCATCAAACCAAGCCACCCGAAGACCTGCGAGGACGCGAGTATGTCTCTGATGATGATGATAACCTATAAATATAAGGAGTAATTAGTGTAATTATCAAGCAATACACGGCAGATATTGGCGGTTGCCAAGTAACACGTACCAAGCCGCTCTGTAGATGGAGATCGGATCAGAACATTCACATTTATTCATACTTGTTGAATGTCTATACATGTTTTTGTACATTATATTTTCAGAAATAACCACGATTGCCCAGAACATCTGTTTCTATCGACTTCTCAGCTTCTCACTTTTGTTTCTAAACATCTCAATGTCTCATCGAAAAACTGTCGAAAACTTGCGTTGCCAAGAACTCGGTGGGAATATGTCTCCACAGCTTATTAAAATATCTGCTTGTGTTGCCACAAACACGACTAAAAAATGTCCCAGCATCTTGTAAAAAAGTCGTCCTGTGGTTTCATACTTGAAGATGTTGAAATTCTGTCTTGAGATCCTTCTCGCCACCATCCCGTCCTCCTCCGACACGCAGGTCCACTCATACACACCTGAACTTAATATTCAACCCAAACGACAGACTAAATGTTGGCTAAGTGTTAATTGTAAAAAGAAACGTAATTGAAGAAGTTTATTTCTGGTTCTGATGTCATTTGACATCATTGGCCTTCCTGTGAAAAAATATCAGTCTTGTTGCCACAACAACGGCTGTAAATCTCCACAGAGTCCAACTGTGGTCGCCTTGTTGGCTCTGATATGAACGTGATGTGACTCGTACACATCTACACGTATCTGTCGTTTGCAGAAATATAAACTGCCAACATGTGATTGGGCCGACTGAATGGACGCAGACGGACTGAAGATCTGTGGCTCAGATGTGCTGGTAACACATGAGAAGCTAACAGAGGACACGAGAAGCTAACAGTGGACACGAGAAGCTAACAGTGGACACGAGAAGCTAACAGTGGACACGAGAAGCTAACAGAGGACACGAGAAGCTAACAGAGGACACGAGAAGCTAACAGTGGACACGAGAAGCTAACAGTGGACACGAGAAGCTAACAGTGGACACGAGAAGCTAACAGTGGACACGAGAAGCTAACAGAGGACACGAGAAGCTAACAGAGGACACGAGAAGCTAACAGTGGACACGAGAAGCTAACAGAGGACACGAGAGGCTAACAGTGGACACGAGAGGCTAACAGAGGACACGAGAGGCTAACAGAGGACACGAGAGGCTAACAGAGGACGCGAGAGGCTAACAGAGGACGCGAGAGGCTAACAGTGGACGCGAGAAGCTAACAGTGGACGCGAGAAGCTAACAGAGGACGCGAGAGGCTAACAGAGGACGCGAGAGGCTAACAGAGGACGCGAGAGGCTAACAGAGGACGCGAGAGGCTAACAGAGGACGCGAGAAGCTAACAGTGGACACGAGAGGCTAACAGAGGACACGAGAGGCTAACAGAGGACACGAGAAGCTAACAGAGGACACGAGAGGCTAACAGAGGACACGAGAAGCTAACAGAGGACACGAGAAGCTAACAGAGGACACGAGAAGCTAACAGTGGACACGAGAAGCTAACAGTGGACATGTCGGGGCTTTAATCTGAGCTTCGTGTCGTCAGTAGTGCACTGCAGGCAGGATGCTGCAGCACTTTCAGTGAATCTGCATATTTATGACGACAGTCTGGATCCATTTCATGCCCGATGCCTCCAGAGTCGCCCGCTCTGTATTTCATGTGCACGGCTCCGGGACGTTAGAATAACCGCTCGGCTTCACGCCGTCCGTCGTTTGATTTACAGGCGCTGACCCGTCTCCCTGCGGGACGGCCGCCCGGCCTGTAACTGTGTAATGGCCCATAACTGCCCGGCACAACTGGACTCTCACATTCATATCGGCTTTTATTTCTTCCAGCTGCTGGAGGTAAAGTGAGTAATGAGGTGTTTTATCCAGAAGGCACCACTCAGCAGCAGGGAGGAGGAACGTGTCGTCTAAACTACTGAGCGAAACACGACGAGCACGAGGACGATAAGAAGATCATCTGTGGATATTGTAGACGGGATTTGCCGCCAGGTGAGAAACAGAAGCTTGTTTTCCGTCCTCGATGGTCTGCTGTCCATCCGTCATCCATCCATCTGTCAGCTGGTGAAGCCGGACTTCATCCAAACGGGTCTCTCAGTTCTGGTGTCAGCCGTCACTTTGTGTAGCGGCCAGTCACTCATTTGTCCGACCGCTCAGAGAACCACTTCGCCAGCCGGGCGCCGTGCCAGAGAACCAATCAGATATCCTCTCATGTCGGTATCTCTGCAAACCAGGCGGCCATGTTGCCATTTAGTCAAGTCAGCCGTCCAGCCGGCGCTCTATCCAGGCAGTGAGAGCGGCGACAGCCAAACACGGAGCGGCTGAGTTTAAAGCCAGAGGACAGCTGACATCCTGCACGTCCCGGTGTGTCACTTTAAATCCTCCTCCCGGTGCGTCAGACTAAATCTTCCCCCCTAATTGACAGAGCAGAGGATGTTTTGTGCCAGGCGCACTGATGGCAGGAAGCAGCAGCGAGGCAGAGGGAAGGCGAGAGGAGACTGTGAGAGGATTCATGTCGGTGCCACAGAAACGTCTTCCCCCGTACAGGACGCTCTGTCAGCGGCGCCGCGTGGTGCAGTGCTGCTGTGTCTGCTGAGGTAATGATGTGAATCCACACTGCAGAATATAAAGTATTAAGAACATCAGCTGGTAGGATGGAGGATCATCTCAAGCTGGAGTTCCTCTGACGGCCACAAGATGGAGAATCAACTCATGAACCCTCCTGAGAGCTGAAGATAGATTTCTTTAAAGGGACAAATCAAAACCACCTGTTGTGTTTTTATACATCTCAAATTATTTTGCCATGATAGTTTGTGTCTTGAAAATCTGGTGGAACAAGTAGATTGAAAACAATGAAATGAGATAATAAAGCATCAGGCCACACCCCCTCAACATTAACATAATCAATTACAGACAAACTGAGAGCAATATTAGGAAATAAAGTTTAGTTCAGGTTCATCTGAATATAGTATGAACATAGTTTGGTGGTGCGTCAACATTTTGGATGTATTTAGGATCCTGACAGAATAATGACACCATCTGCCTTCAGATTAGTTTAGTTTGGGGGGAAGTTGTCTGTTTCTACTTTAGATAATTTATTAATCCTCCAAGCTGTCAACACGTCAGATTTAAACTTTAAATTAATTCACAATAACGTGTTAGAAACATGCAGCAATCGAATCTTTAACTTTGTTGAGAGTCTGAGAGAAAGAATTATTAAACTCGACCGGATGAACCCGAACATCTTCTGGACTGTTCGCATCAAATCAATATTTAAATAGTCAGAATCAGTTGATGTGAATATCGTTCTACATCCTGCAGATCTTCTGGTAGTTGTCAGTTACAAACTCTCTGGTTCCAGCTTCTTAAATGTGACGATTTGATGGTTTTCTGTCTTTATAAACTGATTATCTGTGAGTTCTGGGCAGTTAGTCGGATTGTGACCGCCATGTGTTTCCTCACATCAGTGAAATATAATCAAAATTGTGAAAACGGCAAAGTGCAACATCAGAATGACAGTTTATTTGATGAAGTTCTGTTACAAACGGCATTTAAACCCGGTTCTGTAGAAGTAGGAAAACATGTTTGATTGATTTAGACTCCAACTAAAGTCTCATCATCAGGATTTTTAAAGTGAGAATAAAAGTTGTGATCATTCTCACTGATCATGAATCGTATTATTATCATATTATCTTTTTAAATAATTGCAGTATGATTTATTTTACCGTATCGTTCGACCTCTAGTGAAATAAGTGTGTAATAAATCCTCATCAGACTCAAATCTGTAAACCATATTTCTTTATTAAAGATTAAGAAACTCCAAGCAGCATATTCATAAATAAAATAAGGGTCTCCCTTAGATGTACGGTGACAGACTATATGCTATGACAGTTCATGTTTTCATCTTCTGACGCGGCGCTGGAGTTTAAACATAAAGGAGGCGACACACACACACACACACACACACTCCGTCTGTCATGTTGTGGAGCACAGTGTAAAAAGCAAGTTGGTTCACAAGAGCAACTACTGACACAGTTAGAAAACATCCATGTAGAGTCTGTTCAGTGGAGAGCCGGGTCAGAGCCGGCGGTCCAGAAACCCTCCGACAGGTTCCGACGAGGCAGAACTGAAGTCCGGCTGTTTGTTCCTCCAGACACAGAAACACACGGCGGGTTTGATCTCACACAACATCAGCTCTTTAAACTCACGTCGGCAGAGATGAGATATATTCACGGTTTTCTGAACAGAGAAATTTAAATAAAGAGAATTTCTGCTCGGGACAGATGTCATGTTCAACGCCTGTATCCATGGTAACACATTAAACCCCCTCTAACAGGTCGGATCCACCAAAATAAAGTACATTAATCCTAAAATCAACAGGCGGAGCTGACTGGACCTCAGTGGTTCTGGTGGAGCTCGTCTGTAAAACTGTTTCTGTTCGTTTGTGACGAAACACAAAGTCAACAAAGAGTTGAGCTGCGTAGCGTAGTCGTCGTGTTCAGATATTAAACATAAAGTCATCGTTAGACAGAAAGAAAGAAAGTCATCGAACATAGAGTCCTGGTTCTGAGTCCAACTGTGACATCCTTGTTCGACCGAATCAATACTATTCAGAATTAGAGGCCCGTCCACACCGATTACTAGAGCCAACACGATGTTAGCTTCTGTTTACAATAGATACTGATGATGTTACGGCAAGATAAACCCAAACCACAGATCTATAGCTATTTTGAAGAAACGTATCCAAAAGACGTCCCGTGGAGTCAGAACCAAAGTCTTTTAGACGTCTAAAGAACTTCTTCTGGTTCAACATTAACGTTTTTGTCGCCCACATTTTACTACATGCAGCAAAAACTACAGTAAGGATTCAAACCTCAAGCGTTCACCAGCTTCCACCATGTTTCTGTCATCCAACCATCCAAACCTCAAGTTTGCTAATGATCCAAGGCTCGAGGATCAGAACCAAGCTGATCAGTACTTTAAATCAAGGCTACTGAGGTTCAGGCTCAGGTTTCAAATCCTCCCTGTCGTTTTCACTACATGGAGTTCAATTTTGTCGTCGTAAAAACTTTAACTTTTGACGTCTGTGACTGGAGCTGAAAAGAAGTCTGAAATTACAGTTCAGAAACTTTAATTTCGAGCCGTGTGAGGACGTCAGTTGGACATCAATGGAGAACGTTGAAAAGAGAAAACAACCTCACAGAAACTTCCTTTCTGCTCTCTGCTGGACGTCTTTTCAACACGTTTTTCTGTATTTCCTGGTGTGGACCGTACTTTGAGATAAAGTCATTCAGCGCTGCTGCTGTTCCATGTTGTCAGCCGAGCACTAAACGTACCGTCTGTCTGATTGATCATATACGACTTGTTGTCCCGTCTACAAAGTAAATGTAAGGAATGAAGCCCTTCGTTCCTCCACTTCCTCTGCCGACACCACAGCTTCTCGGAGTGGAAACCTTCCCTCTGACTCGTGTGTGCGATCAACACGTCTGGCAAATGAAGACTCAAAACTCATCAGGCCCATAAATGCACATTAATTGCACTTATGAAAGCAGAGTGGCGGGTGGAGTGTGTGGTTTCGTGTTTCCTAAAGGTTCATCGTATAGACCTCCATCCAGAAAACAATCCAGTGTTTAGCAAACATAATCAGATCCCGTCTATATTACAAGCAGTTGAGGTATGGCACCTGCAGACTCTCCACCAGCTCCCGCCTCTGATTGCACTTTGGATAATGACGCCCTCTGTCATCCCTGCAGGTGATAATGGATCTCATTAGAAATGACTTGTGGGAATATGAGGCCTCTCGCTGTCACTCTCTCTCTCTCGCTGTGATTAAAATAACTGCTCTGCTTTGCAGGAGAAAAACCTGTATACAAGTGTCTCACATTAAATTCTCTAGTATCAAAAATTAAAGACGTATCTATAGAGCGGATAGATCTTTCTACAAGACTCTTTTTCTTCTTCTTTAGGTTAAATATAACAAATAAAAGAAGGTGGGAGACTGTGAGGCTGCGTTCACTGACACCGGACCGTTCTCACCCCGAGGCTCAAAACACAAAGAAAAGATTAGAGGACAACATGATGTCAACCGAGGATTGTGGGTAAAAGGGCTTTCAGATAGTTGTGTTGTTTGGATCTTCAGCTTCATGTCAACCAGAAACCTTTTGTCACAACTTCTCTGTGAGCACCGAGCGACTCCTTCAGATGTTTCTTCAGGCTCTAACAACGTCTCATTAACGAGATCACTGCCGTCGTCAGTGTTTCCAGCTGTCTTTGGGTTTGTTGGTTGGTTTGTCGGCAGTATAACAACAAAAACTACTGAGCAGGAACTTGGATGGAGGTTGAGTCTCGATCCAGAATGGATCTCATGAACTTCTAGTTTGGAACCAGATAAAGATCCTGGAATTTGTTCTCACTTTCTGTAACATTGTGAGAAGGGGCTTTTATTTCCTCCAGACATTGTTGAGTGGCTGAATTGATGAATGAATACAAAAGAGACTGTTGGGCCTTTGCTGAGGTATGCACTCTACCGAGGGCCAGTCTGGTTTTTCGTAATTGGTTCAGTTTTTGTTTGAAAGGGAGGCGATTCTGTTTAGTGTGAAGGTAATTCACAAAAAGTTCTGTTGCGCTGGTGAATCCAAAGCTTCTCCTCCTGCTGATCTGATCATGGTGGCTCTGTGTAAGAACCATCTGGCTCGGCAGGTTAACTTCAGAGCATTTGGACTGCCTCTTGGATCAGAACCGGTTCCTTCTGCTCTTTGTGTGCGTACGTTTGAGGGCCGAGCGCTGATTTCTGGAGGGGACCGGCTAAACAAAGCTGTCCGGATCCAAACACAATAAGCAGAGTGTTATTGTGTTTAATTTGAAAGAATAATGGATGTAAACGGACGCTGGGTCCAGTAGACCTGCAGGTCTCATCCTCCTGGAACCAGTTAAACTTTTATTAATTTCCAGTTTTGATATCGATCAAGTCTGTGTGATCGCAGCCAAACAGTCTCTCCTCCTTCTTCTTCTTCTGTTTCCTCTCTTTACAAACTGAAACTCGTCACCTGACAGAACTGATGCCAAATAAAACGCTACTATAAAAAACAAACCACTCAGCTGTGTGTAAAATATGACCCGGATAAAAACCCACTTGTTTTCCCCCTTTGTTTGAATGATACACCATTTACAGTCAACGTAAAGAAAATGAATGTAGACTGTTGATTTGAAAAAACAACGTATATTATATATTCGATACAAATGAAAGAAAAAAAAGAAAAAGAAAGAATTGTGATCATTTTCGTCCGATGCTGAAGATATATATAGGGTTGGTACAGAGGTGCATAACAGTAGGTGTCCAACACTAACATGTCCCTACAGCGGTGCATCATGGGTAGTCGTTTACATCGATGAGTTGTGGAGAGACATCGTTTAATTTCGGCACTTAGAAAACAATCACAATGAATTTCGCGTCATTGTTTCATATTGAACAAAATTTACAAAGCCATTCAAACAGTCATAACTTTTTCATCAATGTATATATATATTTTTTATCTGGTTTTGTTGGTTTTTTATAACTCAACTTCAAAAATTGAGAATATTCAAAATACACTTTAACCTCACTTCGTTCTCTTGGTATTTACACGTATGTACAAGAGAAAAATTACACCCGCCACCCGCCCACAAACCCCGCCTCTTTTTTTTTGTGTTTGTTTTTTCTTTTTTTGTAACATCAGCGTTTCTGAACAGGTAGTGAGATACAAAATCTTTTTTACTTTGTACATATGTTGTTTTTTTTTTCCTTCTCTAATAATTCTCCTCTAACTCGCCTCAAATCCAAAACCGGACCAGAGTCCAGAGAGCGACTGATCGTTGATGCAGTTTGACCCGGTCCCGTCCCACCGCCCGACCCCCCTCCTATCACTATATGGATGTACTGTGGGTGGCATCAATGGCTTCGGGTATGGGTCCTGCGGAGACTGCCTGGTAGGACATTGGCATGGGTGTCTTGCCAGGGCTCTGCCGGAAGAGCCCCCCGTTGGGAGCCCGGTGTTTGCACTGCATGCTGCCGCTGAGGCTGGTGCTGCTGAGCGGGTGGTGCAGGGGCAACGTGTTGCTGCCAGGGCCCTGGGATGGGGGGAGCGTCCTGCCTAGGGTCCCCCCATGGTGAGGGTGGGGTAGAGGCGGAGGCGGCACCCCCTCCCCTGGGAGGAAGGTGGTCACAGCGAGGCCCGAGGGCGGGTAGTCCCGCACGGACTCCGGCCCCGGCACCAGAGAGGCCTGGCTGGGCTGCATGCTGCCGATGTCCAGCGCAGAGATCTCGATAGAGGGGCCGGGGATCTGCTTGTGGGCCAAGTCCTCGTCCAAAAGACTGTTCATACGACGATGCACCTGTTCCAGATTCACCTCCTTGTCCTACAAGAGGAGGAGGAGGCGGGGGTGGAGGAGGACAGAGGAGAGACAGGGGGAGGGAGGAGAGGAGGGAGGAGGGACACAGAGGCTGAGATTGGCGATGGGCCGGTTTCTCAGACTGATTCAGGTCTGCTGGTGCTCCATGCATTCTCAATCTGTCATGGCTTTTGGTCGTGGCCTTTAGTTTTGAACTGATGGACTGCTATCAGCATGCCGGATGATAGACAGCATCGTGTTTCTGTTTGTCGTTTGCTGTGAGAAGCCCAGTGGGAACTGAGGCCACAGAAACCAATTTGAATGTGCACCTTGAAATCAAACTTGGCCAGTGGATATTAACGGTTTGATGTCTGGAGGAAAACGATCCTGGAGCCAAACCGACTGCAGGAAGTTTGTTGTAAAGCTGTTCGAGGCTGCATTCTCATTCGTTTGTTTTCAACGTGTGAAGGAATGATTGAGTTTGGATTTAATCTGGATCTTGAATTCTTTTCATTTTAGCTTCGAGCACAAAGACTGAGCTGAGTTTCACGGTCAGTTTAAAATTCAGGTCATAAAAGACGAATCTGTGAGTTTTTATTCTCTTCTCGCTGAGCTGAAAATATTCTGTTTTCTTTCCCCTCTGTGCCTGCTTCTCCCTCGCTGCCCTTGGAGCCGGTACACTGTGTACAGGAGGATCGGTTCCCTATCAGAACAATTTAATCAAAACATTGGCTGACGGTGCATCTCCTGCCGACTGCAGCCATGCATACTTGTTAGGCATTAATAGACACTTGAGTGTTTCCCTGTTGAACCGCAGGTCTGCCTCAGCACACTGGGTCATGGGAAGGTAAAGGACGAGGGGTAAAGAGGGAGATAGCAGCCGTGACTCGCATATCAAGTGACGCTTCGGGTCTAAATCCAAATTCCAGACACGTCTGTGAATGGATGCAGCTTCAGTCCCTGCAGCCCGTCGGTGTCGTGTGTTTTCTGACAGGATCTGAAACGAACGCTCGCTTTACAACAAACGTGTGAAGTCGGGAAACGTTCCTGAACGCAGCACGTCTCGGCTCCAGCATCGGATTCAGCTCAGAGGTTTAATGATATTAGTCACAGTAAGTCGTCACAGTGACACAAGTGATATTCAGAACAATGACACATTTACACTGTAAATTAATAAACACATATTCAGTTATGTTACCCCCCCGACCCCCCGACTGATTTACAGAAAGTTTGCTTTTTGTTTTATTTAACTTTTAAAGATATAATCCTCAAGAGTTTCATCATATGAGACACATTTTTTAATTAATTTATGAACATTCAATCATTTTAATCAGCAGGAGCCATTTACTTTGTTTATATTATGTGATTCTGTTTCACAGTTAATATAATTAATACTTCAGTCGTCATCCTTGCACACAGTTACAGCTCAGTTTTATCTTTTTTCACTGATATCAGCCGTCACAGATGAGTCGTATGCTCGGCCTGATTTACGATTATATTTCCTGTTTCAGTGCATTAATCAGTAGAAGATGCTGTTACATAAATATTGGAATTTTTTAACTTAATATCAACATTTGTGCCAAAAATCTCAGCTTGGTTGGGCTTCAATTTTTGCAGCTATTTGAAGGGAACAAATGTTGGCAGGTGAAGTTTCTGCAGTTCAAGCGTCACACTGACAAAAACATCTCACGGTCACATTTTGTGTGACGGTGCTGAAGGCTGCCGAGCCAGTGACCACAGTTCAAGACTGTGTTTCAACATTTGTACGTGTGAAACTAATATTGTTATTATTCTGTTCTCTTTTCCTGAACCGCAGCACAGCGCTGTGACGACATCAAACTGAAAACTCAACTTAAAGAAACATAACATTTGCAGAAACGTTACCTGCCAACATTTATTCTGGCGATTAGGTTGCTTTTTTTTTTTGTCAATTTATTTTTGGCATTTTGGTTTGTTTGAACTAATTGTTCTTCCTCTGTCTGAGGCAGGTTTACTGATACGTGTGTCAAACTCATTATTATTGTTATTCCACCAGGACTGAAATCTTAAGGATTATAACTTTATCCTTTGTGATTTTTATTCATTAAAAAAGTTACATGCTCCTCGTCCAGTTGGGAATTTGTTGAATTTCTGTCCCTTCCTCCCGACAACATTCACATTTAGAAGCAGTGACTATAAATTAGTGTTTGTAAGATTTTAAAAAGCACAGTGTTAAATTTCTCCCCCAGAAGGAGCGACAGCCCCGATTAGCAGGAAAGCGACTAATGAGAGGTTAATAGAAATCAAAGGACGAGCGGTCGGTCTCTGAAAGGCGTCATCGTGATGTGGCGTTGAGGTAGAGCGGTGGAGAGAGCACTTCCTGTGATACGGTGTAATAACAGGCGCAGAGAGCAGCTTGTAAAGCACACTTGAGGAAAGCTCAGAGTCTCAGTGCATCTTGATTCACTGTGTGAGCTCAGCGGAGGCTAAAGCATCTGTCTGCTGCCTTTGTATGAACCTTAAAGGAACATGTAAACATCCACGAGGCCGAGCAGGTGTGAACGATCCCTCTCCAGCCTCAAAGAGCTCCTCTCAGAGCCAATTAAAGCATCTCAGTGCAGGTTATTGTTTCAGCGGACGGCCGTCTCATTAAAATATGTTTTGTGCGGCGTCAAACTGGCGGCTCGCCTAAATAAATAAATGCCCGGGATTAAAACCTCAGCCGATCGTTAAAGAAGGACTGGTGATGTAAGTGGAAGAGAAGAAAACAACAGCCGTCCATTAATTTGGAAAACAAACAGCTCTTTTAATGAGCGCTGCTGGTGGGGGGGGGATTTAAATCACTCTCCCTCCTGCTACTCTGAGAACGCTACAACTGGTGAGTGGGTTGTGCTCGAGTGTGATAAGAACATTTTCTGCTCCTTTCTGGATTCAAGTGGCCCTCAGAAACGTTTAAACTCTTAAGCAAAGCAGTCTTTTTTTTTGTAATCGCTGTCTTTGATATCAGCGTCGCTCACTTCTACCGCGCAGACCGGACGTTTCTCAGAGGCAGAATCTACTGTATATTCCACTTAAACCTCCTGGATTAAACCTACGAGCTAGTGAGTTAGCCCACTGAGCTGTTGGCATCATTAAAGGAGCAGTTCACCCAAAATTATCTCCAGAACGTCTTGAGGGAAAAACCACAAACCATCTGAGATATTTCAGTTTTAACACGTCCTGACTCGAGTCCCGTCTAGTTTTTGCATTATTTTTCAACCAAAGCAGAAGCACACATCGTTCATTGTAGTTCTGAGCGCACGTTAGCAGAACCATGCGTCACTTTACAAAATCAAACTTTAAGACTCTAAAGGCTAATTTGGCAGTTTGCTAAGTGGCACTCACAAAGTGTAAAGTCTAAAATCAGTTTTCCAATGAAGTCTGGCGTTGTGAGGCTCTTTTGTTGCACTGCGACACATTTAGATCAACTCAAACACAAAGAAGATTTCTGCCTCTGAGAAATATTTGTCCAATCTGCTTTAATAACTTTGATGCAACGAGTCTGAAGATAAAATCACAGATTGTTCTCCAATGTTCAGTATTAAATAGAAAATTATTTTAAGGACAGGCACCAGTAATTATCTTGATAAGTAATTTTAAAGGGTTAGAAATTATACCAGTTTGTTATTAAAAGGCACTGAAACTGGTTGCAGGATTTATTTAGATATTTATCACAGTGTAATTGTTTTGTCTGTTTGAGACGGCGACAACAGGTAAAAGTGAGGTCAGCCCTTATGGAATGTGTTCATACAGTTAGAAGATGATCAAGTGAAACAAAGTAAGGAGAAACAGAAAGGTTCTAACAGCGGCAGGTGCAGTTAAAGGTGAGTCGGAGCGACGTCAATTACAGAGTTAATCATCAAGTCGTCTGCGAAGAGCAAACGCCCAAATTCAAATCAATTGCAATTAAGACCGAGCCGAGACATCTGGTTCTGTAAATAACTTCCTGATCAATTTTCTGATAAGCAAATTGATAATTAGCGTCAGCGGTTTTATCAGTGGAAGGTTTAATGAGCACGAAGAAAGTTTAACGACAAGGCGTCTGCGTTAAGTTTTGGTTTTTAGTGTCGTCTTCGTTGATCTTCCACCTTTTGACATGTACTCATGTTATTTAGTTTATGTTACATGGAGGAGAATATAATAGATGATGTTAGTTAAAGTAAATCATTTTAGGTGCCTTGAAACAAATCCCAGCATTTTAACTCTTGTTCACATTTACTGGAATATTTATTTTCACAGAACAACAGGTGCGAGGCACGTTTCTACTCAGCTTCAGATTTACAATTGACCAAAAATATCAACAAAACAAAAGGACCTTGGCGATGGCACAGATATGATTGTCTTCTTTTGTTTTGTCTTTATTTTAAATAGTTGTATAGGAGGTCTATTCTGACCTGTATCAATAGCTTCTGCTTCATCCCAGCCTCTCTCTCTGTCTGTCCAAATGTCCCTCCTCCCCTCCGATGAAGCAGTTGTAATGTCATTATATGTCAATGGACCAGAAACCCTTGCCAGTCTGTAATCCTTAGTAACCTGCACGAGATCATAGACAGTCAAGTGTAAATAAAAAAAATGACAAGGATAGATGGAGAGAGGGAGGGGAGATAACACGGGTGTCCACATTGACATATAATTTGCAATAAGACGTGACACAGTGATAGTAGCAGGGGGTTATGGACCGGGATGTTGGAGACAATCTTACTGCTACAGGGCGACACACCCAACGTCTACTGTCTGCTCACACTTTAGTTTATGGATCCACGGCAAAGCTTTGCTGCCATTTTGTCCCCTGTCACATGACACAAACCTGGTGTGTTTCTGGTGAGGTGTGCGTTGTGTTCGGCAGCGCAGGTGAATGTTGTTGTCTGGAGGTAAAACATGCAGGTCTGAGGTCAGTTTATGTTCGAGTGCAGCCTTCATAAGAGCTCTAAGTGTCCAGCTTGTGTCCCAGTTCCAGACGGTAAAGGTGCAATATGTAAGAAGTCAAAACACATGGGGGGGTGAGTAACCGCTAACTGCTGCTAGCTGGAGCTGCCATTAACTAGTTAGCTCAGTTAGCTGTGCAGCTAGCATTCCAGACTGTGAACTTGAAGCACCAGGGAAGTGTTGGCGTTACACAGTGGGACAGCCTGGAGCTAGCTTGCTAGCATGCTAACATAGACGTCTTAATGTTATTTTCTTCACATTCTGTTTAAAATTGTATTTTTTTGCCAACAGCTTTGAAATCGTGAACTAAGAAACAAGACTGACTGCAGATGTAAACATTATTAGCATCGACTTGGTGTCAGGCAAAATTATTTAACTTTTCCCCCACCTGCCCCTCAGAACAGAGGTATAACTCCCCCTATGAAATGGAACAACCCTTCAAGACATCATCAGTTTGTGTTGATGGCGCTTATGTAAACATTTCTAATATGACGGCTTCAGTTGTGGTGATTTCTGACGGGGATAGTCAAAGCCTGGACGCTCGCAGTCCGTTCACAACTTCATGCTAAATGAAGAGTGAAAGTAGACGCAAACTGGATGATCATGTTGCTCGGTGTTAGCTTTATGCTAACATTTTAGCCATAACAATATGATACCTAGTGATCAAAGCAGATTTGTCGGAGGAGCATTAAGTGTAGCTGCTGAATTAGTTTGTTTCCTGAAGTCTTTTCATGATGACACTTTCATTGTTCTTGTGTAAATGCCAAACAAACTCCAAATCTTGTTAAAATTAGGAAATAGTTTGTTACTGGGACACAACGTGACATTTGAACTATGTGTATAATATTCAGCTTTAACACATTTTATTGATATTTATGTGCACTAAACTAACATGTATCTGCTGGGCTGTCACAGTGTCGTCTGCAGAGTTTTTATTCAGTAGGCACTTTGTGAAGCTTGTTGGCAACAACAGTGAATGATCCAGACTGACTGTGAATGTAAAAACCAGGCTGAGCTGCACTTTAAAGGTTCACTCAGGTTTGATAAATTACTGTTGTGTCTCTTGACGTCGTCCACGATGAAGTGAACGTGTGTGTTACGGTCGTGTGTCTGAGCGATCTTCCTCCTGTTAATTATAATCTCTCTTCTGAACCCCTGGGTGCAGGAAACTAGCAAAGCCTCACTGTAGAAAATGAGTTTATAACAATAATTCAATTCAGAGCACTTGAATGGTTACAGATCCGGCACTGTGGGAATTAATCATTAAAGTCTGCGGGTGCACTCGGCCATTGCAGCAGGGGGGTTTGCTGGGAAACATACAGGACATGCCGATAGCCAAATCCTGACTCGCCGGTTTAATCCGATGTTTTCATTTCGCTGTTTGCCGAAGGCCTCGAGTGTACGCGTCCAGGCGAGGAGGGACGAGCCCCGAGTGGGTGGACAGGCTGTCGGTTCATGAGCGTATTAGTACAGGTGATGGTCAGGTGGGGTGTGCTGTGTGCTCCATGTGGTTTAACAAAAACTGATGAGCTCTGTGTGTGTCAGTTTAGGCCGAGGTGAGTGAGGAGCGATGGACGGATAAAAGAAAACATGGAGGGGGGTAATAATAAGAGACCAAATTTGATTTCAATCAGGGCTGCTGTGGCACAGAGCACATCTACCTGTCTGCCCTGCCTGCCCTCCCTCTGTCCCCCAGCTCTCCACTAACTGTCCTAACCCTCTCTCCTCTACAGCTGGGTGTACTGGAGCTCCACTAAGTCGGGGCTCGCGTCTGCGGCTGGATCCTTAAAGTAGAGTGTGGCAGTGTCTTCCCCCCGCTGGCCCGTCCGCCGGGCCCTGTGCTCGGTCACCTCTTTGGGCTGCTCCTGGCGGCAGCGGTTGCTGTTCCACCAAGCCTCCAGCCCGGCCACCAGGCAGGCCAGCAGCAGGCCGGCGGCCAAGATGCAGAAGACGCCCGCGAAGCTGTGCAGCTTGAGGGAGCGGCCGTCGGGGTGGGTGCTGCCGTGGCTGCTGAGGTCGCAGCGGCCGGTGCGAGGCCACCACTTCTGCTTCATGATGTCCAGGTCGCCTTTCTCCTGCAGCTCCAAGATCCTGAAGGAGAACAGGAGAACAGGTGAGTCAGAGAAGCTTTATCTGTAGAGAATCCCACGACATGTTAAATATACTAGTCACTGTTTGGAGCCTTCAGTCAGTAACACATAACATCTGACTGTCATTCAGGAACAATCAGCGTGGATCAACTGTCAGCTCGTGTGCTTCTTTAGAGGAAAGTGAGTTTAGTGTTTCATCAACAAATGCAGCAGTTTTCATGTTCTGGCCCATAAAGCTGAAGGTGAATCAGCGCGACTGAATTTTTTATATACAGATTATTTAAGATTGTTTTCAGGTGTTTAACCGGTTAAATTTCTTTCCCAACAGATTTGCTTTAACGACACTCTAGCACTTTTACATTAATATGCTGGCACACATGACCTCCCTGACTGGATCCATCTATCCTTTGTCACTGTCAAGTGTATGGTGACTTACTCTGTGATTTCCACCATTAGTATGTACAAAAACATTGGTGTCAGCAGTGATTCAGAGGTCTGGGACCAAGCTCACGTTTAAAACTGACTTGTGTGGATCTCCTGGAGCAGCACAGGAGATATTAAATAGATCCTCCACACTGATGCAGGAAGCAGCTCGCATCGTTTCATCTTTGCACTCTGACCTGAAACATCGCCACAGTTCCTTCACACGGACGCGTTGGTTAGCGACACACATTAAGTCCCGTCCAGCAGGCCCGCTGTTCTCGTTGCGTTGAGTTATGGAGTTAATTAAGCAAACTCTGCCGCAACCACTGAAGTCCAATCTGCTTTTAGCTGCAGTAAAATCAGAGCCCAATTTGCTGTATTTAATCTGCTCAACTCAGCGTGAACATGTTGAAGGTCAGCGCACTGCAGTTTCCATCTACTACCCCCCGAAACACCCCGAGGACAAAATAGTTTCACAGCACAAATGAGCAGCAGAAGCAACAAAGTCTGCAAAGGTTATTAATGGCAGGATTATCAAATGGAAAGCAGGGATGGAGGTAATATAGCAGTTAGGGGACTAGGTATTAAAATGATGGTTGGAAACGTGGAGATAATGGTTTCTGCACTGAACAATAGCTCTGCCCTCAATTTAACACCCGGGCACATTATTCCCGGTCGTCCCCGAGCGCCGTGCTGCCAGGACGCCTCGAGCTGCTGGACGCCTGCTGAACTGGGCCGGGCACGAAACTTCATTACTAACCAACGTTTTGTCTCCATTCAGAGCCACAAATTAATCCCTAAACAAACACAGAAGTCCTTAATTAAAGAGGACGTGTGAGGTGCAGAGGGAGGAGAAGGAAGAGGGGAGGCCGTGATGAGAAACAGTCCCAAGCTGCAATCTGCCACCGACAGAGCGACCACGAGGGGAGCTGCAAGAAGAAGACGATGTCTGAACAGAAGACGCACGGCAGGAAACCTTTTCAGAACTACAACTGAGAGAGTAGGTGGTGTAAAGGGCCATCGGACTCTTGTGAAGTTTGCATGGCGTGTACTTAATATCACACACTGAAACTAGGATTTCAGATCCCGATGCAGACGCTCTGCACCACCAACAGCAGGCGGAGACTCCTGATGTGGAGCTGTGCTTATTGGTGGCTTCTGTGTACTTTTTACAGCACGGTGCACCTTGTGACACACATGAACATATTCAGACTGTACTGAGTCTCATCCTCCCCTCAGGTGATCCGATCTCTCGTCAGGTACGCAGCTCAGAGCAGGTCTGAGAAACAGGATTGACCTGCTGGCTGAACCTGACGAGAGAGGACCACACAGAGCTGCAGAGAGAGAGGGGTGAAGATGGAAGTCAACGGGACACGAGGGGGAGGAGGTGTAAATGACATGTCGGTGTGGAGCTGCTCTCAGGCGGCGGGCGTTTCTCCCACGCAGCCACGGGGAGCACGAACACATCCCAGAGAGCCCGTTAGCGATCTGCAGCTGCTAATGCTCCGTTACTGTCTCTATCAATCACTATCTGAGTTTTCCTCCTCGCTGTAATCACACAGGAAGTTACAGGAGGAGGTTGTGATGGCGTGCGGCCCACATCAGACATTTGTTCCGGGCTCCAGCTGTGAGCGGCTGTATAATAGCTGCCCACATCATAACGTTACAGAGCGGCTGTGAGACCCGCTGCTTTTCAATCCACACACCAAATCACAGGAACATTTACACCTGGTGACCGCTGCAGCGTCCTGCTGAGCTCACACATTTCTCTTCTTACAAAATTTATATTTCTCTGAAAAATCACAGTCTTCAATATGAAGGTGGTTGAAGGTGTTTCCTGTGAGCTGCAGCGGCAGACGAGACGTCATGAAGAAGACAGAATATCATTCAGACGCCCCGATTGATGAAGTCTGTGATGTTCTAAGGATCTACGTTTCCACGCAGCCGTGCATTCTGGGAGCACAGCGTCAAGTTTGAAGAGACGGTGTGTCACGTTGCTGCTCCTCAGCTGCACAGAACTGAAATCTGGCTACTTTATGCAAATCAAGCCCAAAGCCAGTGTGAACTATTAAAAAACAGAAAGAGAATTCTGCTTCAGAAACACATTTCACTTCGTTTTTGTGTTCACAGAAAGTTTTTAAGCTCAGCTTGTGTGTTTTTCATGTGTGAAACAGAGGGGAAACTAAATTTGACTTTATTTTTTTATTGTTTGAAACTGAGCGACAAAAAATAAAAGTTGAGGATAACCAGAGTAAAATGTTTTTATTCTGTGAGGATAATAATCAGAGTTGCTGTTCTGGGAACATTTTTGCTGCTGAATGATCATTTTATTAAAAGCAGTGAACTCTGTGGAGGTCGCCTCCATCTCACCGAGCCGGAGGCAGAAATCTTTAAACATGAAGACAAATTATTATTTTTATGCTCGTTTCTCTCTGTTTTGGTTTTCGAGGCCAACAGACTTTCTGAGTGACATCAGCTGAGTTGACAGCTGTATTTAATATTCTGATTAAGGCTGTCAAACGATTCATTTTTTTAATCGCGATTAATCGCAAATTAATTGCAATTTTTTGGGCACATTTCTTTCTGTTCTAAATGAACCTTAATGTGTTTTTTCATGTTCTTAATACTTTTGACAACATAAGAGGGAAAATATGCTTGCTTTATGAAAATGTTTATTCAACACTTCAAATCATGCAGGAAAATAAAAGGCTCAGTAAATGTCCCCTCACCCTAAATGGGATCAAAACATGGTGATGTCAGCTATTGGCGAGGGGGCGGTGGGCTCTCTGCATCTGCCGTGTGTTTGACTGCAAATGATGTCTGAGACTCGACGTACTTCAGTGGTAACTCATTTCATGTTGACAGTACGTGCAGATAACTTTTGTCCTGTGGACCGAACCATCTGGCAGTGTTCTGAAAGTGAATTTGCCGTTCATAAGTCCTTTCTCCATTTCCTTTCACTTTCGCTTTTCAGTCCACCAAGTTTTTCCCGAACGCCAACCCTGCTTCTTCTTCTGCCGCCCTCTGGATCAAGACTACAGCTGCCACTGACGGCCGTAAATCAAACAATACGTGTTTCTTTTTTTCTTATACCGAGTTATTGCATTATTACTGTGAAGAAGACTGTCAGAGGCAATTACAACAGACTGCCTTTAAATGGTTATTAACGCATTAACTTTGACAGCCCTAATTCTGATTCAACTTCAGCTTTAAATTGGATCCTTTTTTACCTGATAATCAATAAAAACGACTTCTATGCTTCCAACTCACTGTTGGTTTATGATTCAGTGAATCTGAGCGAGCAACAACAGGAAGTATCAAACTTTTGACTCCACATTAGTTTTTGAACTCGTGTTTCTCTTCCTGGGAGTCGATCAATACGAGACGGATGAGAACGTTCCCGGGTTTTTGGAGCTTATGCGTCTCCACACTGCTAATTCATGATGTAATAATGTGGAGATTTACTAAATGATGTTTGCGATTTTGCCAAAACTCGCACTGGGATCAATTTAAGTTTGGGAAGAGAGCGCAGACGAGGTTTGAGTCCACGGCTCAGCGAGCTGCTCGCACGCTGAAGAGGATGATTGAATTCACCTGAAATATTTGCAGCCTTTACTGAAACATCTGCCTCCGAAAAATCAAAAAAGTAATTATCTCACGTCTCTGTGTTTACACACACACGCCGTGAATAATCCCTCTCGCTTCACAACAGCGCTTCTTGTTTCATGTAAGCTTATTTGACTTCAGCGTCGAGCAGCGTTATTAATTTAACGCAGAGCAGAATCTGCCTGCAGGAGTTTCTCAGCTCCCTCTAAACACCTTTTTAACAAGGTTCACACACCTGCACTGCTCCGTCAGGTTTCAACTAAGTCAGCGTGACACTTTTCATCCGACAGTCGGCGTCCTCTCATTTAAAGGCAGTCTGTTGTAATTGCCTCTGACAGTCTTCTCCACTCACATCCGAGGAGTTACGGGCCGATAATGAAGACTTAATGTCAACAAAGAGGATCAAACTCCCGACAAAAGCCTCCGAGCTTCATCATTAACTCCACGTCAGACTTTGTTCCACTGCACAATGAAAGCAGCTGACAGAAACCAACAGCTCTCATCCCAAACGTGTCGGAGCAGAACTGTGACTCTGTCGGCTTTAACATGTTCGTCTGCGAGCGGTACCGCTGGAACAAGAACCTGCTCGGAGCTCCGGGTCACGTCCAGCCGCCATGTTTGAGACTGAAGGAGGTGATTCAGTCTGTTAACACTGTTTGTTCCAGTGTGAATTTCTACTAATTCATTTATTTTCATTACACTTTAAAATGACTTTGAGACACTTTTCCTGCTGTCGTTATAAAAATACGAGTTTTAAATAAATCTTGTGTTGAGACGAACATGTTCGATACAACTGTCCTGATTTACCCTTTTTTTTTCAGCCTTTGTAAATTGAATGAATTGTGTAAGATGTAAAATGATTCACAATAAGTATTTTCTGCTGCAGGAGTCATGATGAAAACAAAACATGTAGTTCTGGAGGAGAGCGGGTTCAGATCCAAACACCTGGAGTCACATCAGGTTCTGATCTGACGGGAGGAGAGCTCAGAGATGACTTTTATTAAAAGGTGTAATTATCTTCCCTCCTGTTGGTCGGCCTGACTGCAGCAGTGATCCTCAGAGTGACCGTCACGTTTTTATCTCTCAAAATTAAAAAATCTAAAATTTCTCCAGGATTTTTAGAAAAGTGTTTGTTTTATTCTTTTTTTTCCCAAAATTCTCCTGAAAATGTTTTTTCACAAATATCACTCTGGAAGTATTTTGTTATACTATAGAAGTCTCTATGACAACAGTTGACTACAGAGGCCCTGTAGGACAAGTTTAGTCTGATATAAATTGTGACACAATACTTTTGTGTTTATGACGCAGAAGAGAAGAAAAATGATGCTGCAGCAAAATAAAATTCACGCATGAAAACAAAAGATGAAATATTTCTTCTGGAACTTTCTTTTCACTGTTTAACATGATTTATTTATTTTCCGTTCTGTTTTTGCACAATTGTTTTTGGTGTTTTCAAAATTTATCTTTTTCTTTAAAACATTTTTTTAGGATTAATTCACAAATGAGAAAAAAGAAAACTAATACTTCTTTTCAGTGTTTAACACAACTTCTGAAGAAATGTCTTCTTTTTTTTTTTTTTTACTCTTCATGCATTAAAAAACAAAATTAAGAAAAAAGAAACCTCTTGTGATGATATGAGAAAATGTCATTTAATTATTTATTCACAGATTATATATTTAGTTTAGTATCTTTTAGTTCAGTCGACGAAGATTTTAGTACCTCATGTTTTTGAGTAAATTTGACTGTTGGGTAATAAAGTAACTCATTTATTTTATGTTTGTTACATAAAGTTTATATTTTGATACATTTGGATGTTGAGTTATTAAAGTTTGTTAACTCATCTGTTGGACTGTTGGCTCGTCCTGACACGGAACGTTAAAAGTTGATTAGAAGTGATTAAAATTGAAATCTGTGAACACATGAGATATCAGAATATATTATCAGGCTCCCTGCCGAGCGCGTCGTCGTCTGGAGTCACTTACTTCTGGGAGAACAGGTCTCTGTAGGGGCTGCCGTGCTGCATGGCGATGCCGTAGCCTTTGCTGCTCATGCTGTTTCCTGACACGGTGATGGTGCAGTCGTCGTCCGTCAGCGCCGCGTACTCCAGCACCGCCATGTCCCACAGGAAGGCGTAGGGACTCTTCTTCGCCTGCGACACAGAGCGAGGGAAAATAAGTTACATGGGAAAATGCTGAAACATGACGAGTCGACCACAAAAACACATCAACAGGTGAATGTTGGTGTGAAGCTGCGAGTGTTTCCTTTGGCCAGTGTGCTGACAACATTTATTAAAATCTGTACACCAGATTTAAAGATATCCAAGCTTGTAATTACATAAACGATAAGCTACTTTCACTTCACCAACACTGGACACTAATCCTCTGTGTTAGAGCGACTTGTCCAGTGAATCATTCATCATCTTGAGCCCTGAAAGTGTCATCGGTGTATCAGTTATTATGATTCTGTACCATCCGTCATCCTTTCACCTGTAGCCTCCACAGGAGCGTCGTGAATAAAGAGCTTTAACAGCAGATAATAAAAGCTGTGACGTGTGATCTATTGAGAATTCTGGAAACAAGCGAACAGACAAACTACCAAAGAGATGATAAATATTCTCCATTAACAAAGTCGTCTCTAAACGTCTCCTTTCATCAGGCGCCTTTAAATGACAGCTGCCCTCCTGTTGTAATCTTAAACAAGTCAGCGTCACTTTCTACAACAGTTTGTTGATATGCAGACGAGGTGTGTCCTCTCAGCTGCAGGAGGAGGAGGAGGAGGAGGAGGAGGAGGAGACGCAGAACAGCAGCGGGGTGCAGACTGAGTGGATGTGGGTGTTTCGACTGTGTCGGCAGCAGCTGCTTCACTTCAACCTGTTCACTGTCACTGCTAATTGTTTGTGTGTGTGCGTCTCTCCTCCCTCCTGCAGAATTTTAAGATCCACTCGTGCTGTTACAGCCTCATTACTACGTCACGTCTCTGTGATGCTCTGACTGCTGTTTCTCCTCTCCAGGTAACATCGGGTTGGGGGGTGCAGAGCTACGTGACGACACGCTGGGATGCCGAGAGCAAAGCGGCGTTCAGCAGGAGGAGAAACCAAAACCACGAAGGAGACGAACAGAAGCTGCACATCCTCATTCACTACGCACAGACCTCCACTCCTGAAATGAAACTTTAATATGAGAGCGCAGCGACATCAGGAGTCGTCTGGAGAAACTAATTAAGGATTCGAGTTAAATTGCAGTAATTCAACATGTGACATTAAAGATTTGTTCACAACCTTGTGTTGAGTCAGAGATTACTCAAAGTGACGTCAGATAAATATATGTAAAATATAATGATACACTGCTGTGAAAGGTGGTGGGGTCCGCCACATATAAACAAAGTAAAACAGTATAATTTGTGCTGTCCTTTGGGGTCAATTTGATTATTCTCTGCCCAAACAAACTAAATCAACAAACTGTTTTCATGACTGAATAATCAGTCACTGGAGATGTTCCTTAAAACTACAGACTGCTCCTTTAATCGTAAAGTTAAACATATTTAAGATATTAGGCGTGTGTGTGTCGTCATATCTGTGACAGTTTTATATATCAAAGCTTTGATGACAGACAGACAGACATCGTGTGTGATTCAGGATCTATACATCATCTGTCTGTCTTCATTCACTACCGGTCAAAAGGTTTTATCAGATAAGATCCCATGAGGGGAACAGGAAGGGGCGGGGCTTCATCAGCTCTGTATTGAGTGGCCCAAGCGGGTCTTGATCCGGTCCCTGCAGACTGAGCTGCTACTGTGCCAAATGTAAAGCAGGAGGAAGCAGGACGCTGCCCGAGAGTCAGAGACAGTATTTTCTGGTTTCCACTCTGGTAAATTAGATTTCCATGTTGCTGAAGAATCTGCTAACCAGCAACCTCTCTGTTCACACCATCAGGCACACACGCCTCTGAACAACCAAGGTGCAGAACCGAGGCGAGTTACGTAGTTCCCCGATGGAAAGCTAAATGTAGCTGTAGTTAGCTTATTAGCAGTCCCAGAGCACCAAGAGCTAAGCCCAACAAGAACACCACATCTGTCCTCCCTGTCGTAGTGTAGTCACTACCTGCTCACCGCCCTCTTTAACAGGAAACACACAACTGTGGTGCAGCGGCACATGTTTGTAAAAACAGCTTCAGCCTCAGTGTGTTGGATGGCGAGCGTTCAGGTGATGATGAGGACGTCTTTACACCACAACTGTTGTTGGTGGAGAGGATGAAACAGTGAAAGAGGCTCTGCAGCCTGAGAGGATGTGAGTGTTTCTCTCTGGCAGCATGTGGGAGGACCGGGGGCAGCCGAGCGCCTCGCTGCTGGAAGAGCATTCAACAATCGTAATAAAACTGATTAAAGTGTGTGTGTGTGTGTGTGTGGTAACCGTTTGGGGTTACTGCGGGGAGAAAACGTCAAAGACGACGGGGGATGTTTATCATGCAAATGGCTGAATAATGGATGCGCTCAGAGCCGATTTGTCTCTGAAGCTAATTTGTCATCGGCTTTTTGGGAGATGTATGGGTGTAATAATGTACAGCAGGGAAACACGACTTCTGTGTCCACACACACACACTCTCTCTGTAACACTGACTCACTAATTGGTGTATTGTGGAACTGCTGCTGCAATTAAGTAATGGGTAAACAGAGGAGTGTCGTCGTGTGTTTGCCTGCTGTGAGTAAAACAAGAGAGTGTGTGTGTGTGTGTCTACAGCCACTGATAACACAGCTTAATGTGTGTATGAACCTGTTTCACCTGTGAGGTGTGTTTGCAGACGTCCTGCAGTCACACCTGAGCTCTCACCTTGCGGATGCCCTCAGACGGGCTGGACACGGAGTAGTCCATGCCGTTGTTCTTGCTGATGGTCCTCCACAGCTCGGCGTAGGTGCTGTCCTGCTCCAGAGGGTTGGTGCCTTTGTTCCTGAAGTAGTCGTAGACCGCCGAGTCCCTCACCGTGCCGTAGTCCACGTCGATCTGGCGCGCCAAGTCCTGGAACGACCTGGAAGACACGACACGCCATGTTTTACATTTTCATTCTATTTCTTTACATGTATTTTAACTTTTACACACTCAGCTCTTCACTTGTTTCCTCCTCCGGGATCATTAAAGTGATTCTGATTCTGATGTTCAGTGTCTAATTTTCTCTCAATATCAGTTTAATAACTTTTGATTGTCAGTGTTTAAATGTGAATATTAATTTATTCTATTTTATTTATTTTTTCCTTCATGTGTGCAGCCGAGTCATTTTTTTCCTGGAATAACAAATCTACCTGTTTGTTAGTCTGTTTTAGGACTTTTATTTTCTAAATGTGTAAAACAGATTTTATTTCTTTTTCAGCAGAGCGACTTTTTGTTAGTTAGGAGGAAAAATAATTTCATGTGTGAAAGAAAGAAAACATTTGTGAAGCCATATAAATGGATTTGGGTTTTTTTATTATTTTTTTATTAGTTGTTTTGTTGAAAAAATATTTGTTTGTTTTTTTCCTTCACGTACATCACGGAGGTTTTTCTAACCAGGATAAAACGTTGTGTTTGAAGTAAACAAAGTTTCTTCAGAGAAACGTTTTCATCGTTTGAAACATTAATCTGTTTTTCCAGGATAAAAAACAAGTATTTTATTGTGCAGTTATTCTTTTCTGAGAGTTTTGGGTTTTTTTTTAAGAAAAAGACGAGTGACAAAAAACAATGATAATTTTTCATTATTTTTTCATGTTTGAAGCCAAGTTATTGTTTTTAGAGTATTTAGTGTTTTATTTTTTTATTTTCCATGTGAGGAAAAAAAATATTTGTTTAGATTTTCTGAAAGTTTTTTATTCTTTGTAGAGTTTGAAAAGTTTTTTTCTGTCCAAGAGAATATTTTTGTTTATATGTCTGAAGCAAAGTGACCTGAACGTGATGTGAGGACGGTGATTTCTTTTTTTCCAGGAGAATAAATTCTCGACTG
Organism: Sparus aurata; assembly: GCF_900880675.1. Taxonomy (NCBI): domain Eukaryota; kingdom Metazoa; phylum Chordata; class Actinopteri; order Spariformes; family Sparidae; genus Sparus; species Sparus aurata. The sequence continues at coordinate 27,041,271 of NC_044206.1, read as the reverse complement.
CAGGTTGAGGTGTTAAAAACATCTCTGTCACGTTTCTAATCAGCCGAGCTGTTTGGAGCCGCTTCATGTCTTGTTGGTTGTTGCTGAGGTAACAGGTGATCCGAGGACGTCACTGCTTCTGTTCAGGATGAAAACTTCACTCGGTAGTAAATCGCCTGTTTGTCATTCAGAGCACAGATGTGACAGTAAACTGATTTCAGCTTTCTGTCTTGAAAAACAACATTTTAAAGACAGTGGGGACGTGATGGGAGAGCAGTTTTAATCAGAGACACCCGAGAGACCGACTGATGAGTTGTTTTAGCGGCCGCCTCGAGGTGTTTGAACAGAACCGCCTCTTTTTGTTTTGTTTGTGTCGACAGAACAGCAGATCTACAATTTCATAAAAACAGACGACAGGCACAATATTGATTCACTGACACACCGAAGGAAAGATGGAAAAATGATTTATTTTCCCCCTGAGAATTAGAAATTAATTTTAAAACAGCTTCTAATGTTTTTTTATTGATTCATATTTCTAAAAATGACTTCTATCAAATGGTGATGTTTTCTTACACTAACCAAGAGTTTCTCATATTGTAGACTCTTCTCAGCTCTCCTGGTAACAGGTAGGTTCATCTGCCAGGTAGATCTGTGTGTGTGTGTGTGTGTGTGTGTGTGTGTGTGTGTGTGTGTGAGAGACATCCACAGGTGTATAAAATAGTCGCCTCTTTGAAGGACTGTACTTGGATCCAATTTTTCCAAGGAGAGCCACTTTCTGTGACCACTCCTGTGCGACCCGACGCTTTTCACACTCTAGTGTTTCCTCTTTTTGTTCCGTTCATTTGAAGCCGTGTTATTTGGTCTCAAGTGGTCCCGAATACCTGCAGACCTGAAAAATACCTCAAATATCATCTGCAGGGTGGAAACACAGAGAGCGAGGACGCGAGGGGGAAATAAAGTTACAAAACAAAACAAAAGCGCTCTGAAGGATCTGAAAACAAACAAGAAACACAGCGAGAGCGGTTCATTATTCAGAGCAGCGTTTGAGATGAGAGCCTGTTTATTTATTCCAGAGAGGAGCTGCGGTTTATTTCAGCTCATTTCACTGAAGCGGCTACAAGCAGTGACCCTAAAGCACAAAGGATTATGGGTAGAGGAGAGCGGACGCATTAGTTCTCCGTGTTTGGAAAGTTTGGCAGAACACAACAGAAAACAAGAGTCTGGACGTTCAGGATGTTTTTTAAATATCAGCTCGACTTACTTGATTTCCTCTCGATTCTTTCAGCGAGATATTGAGTTTAATTTGTTAAACTTTCATTCTCATTTTAAATGCAACAAGGTTTTTAAACCCTAAACTTTGATTTTTATCTCCTCAGGCAGAAACAGGCTGCTGGTTCGGTCACTTCAGTTTGTTAGTTTGCAGCTTTCATCACAGGAACCTGCTGAACCTCACACCTGAATCACACCTGAATCACAGCAGCCGGCTGTAATTTAATGTTCCAGACACGCAGGCCAAACATCGGCTCGGAGCTTTGGAGGGTAAAAAGCCGTCATTTCATGATTTAACAGCCCGGAAAACAACAAAAGTTCAGCACGATTTTGGATAAGAGCTTGTGAAATGTGGCTGCTGCCGGCTGGTGAAAATGTGACGTGTGTGACGACCGAACAACACGAGGGATCTGGATCATACGTCTCTGACTGGGTCGACCAGAACTCTGTGACTGAACGGGGACGGGACCAAAAATCATCAAATTAATCAAAATTGTGAATTTGAACTACAGCTGACAGAAGACACGTCGTCTCTTCTTCTGCTGCTGACGACATGAAGGCTTCAGACGTGCAGTTACTTCAATCAGATGGTTTGTAACTTCAGTGTTTTTAGTTTTAACACACTTATATTTGGTTGTTGTTTATTTGTCACGTCCGCGGTTGAAAGACGCTTTGTTGGTGTAAATGAAGCTGGTTAAAGGTTTTCTAACAGTGACAACAGTGACATCAGATTCTTGGAGAGTTTATCAGCTGTGATGTCATCAGTGCTGGAGAGCTGCCGCTGTCACAGACCTGAGATCAGACGTGGGACTTTCATTTTTACCTTTGTTGTGTGTTTCACAGCAAATCACACAAAGAGGGAGAGAGAGAGAGAGAGAGGTGGAACATCAAAGTCTGCACCATCTTTTTATGTGTGTGTGTGTGTGTGTGTGTGTGTGTGTGTGACTAGATTACATGACGCTCTGCTCAGATTTCATGTTCAAAGATCCATTCAGACTCAAACTCTTCACTGGACGCTTCATCTGCGACCGGCAGACGCTCAGATGTACGGAGCGGCGTTGACCGCGGCTCAGAGGGCGAGCGCTCAGAGCCAATCAGATCGCCTCATGGATGACCTGCTGGTCGGTGTGAGGCTGTGATCACACAGCGTCTGCACTGCTTCACACTCTGACGGCATTTTTTTCTCGCCACACAAACAAACGTTACAGCGACTAACGAGTCACATTTCAGATCTGAGATTTTCCACAAACGTTACAAAAGCAGCTGAAGGCGACTTTGTGTTGAACAGGTTGTTGCTTTGGGACTGAACCAAACATCTGTAGGCTGAATTCTCACACAGCAACCAGACAAAATTGTTTTCTTTTCAAGAATCTTGGTCACAATTGGAGCTGGAGCGATGTTCTGCGTTAGTGTGGAGCGCTCGGAACATAATGTCAGTCTTTCTTTTTCATGACCACCAAGTGTGTTTTTCTCTGAGAGGAAGAAATAGTTTTCTCTCTCGCTCACATTTTCCTGCCAACCACAATAAAATGACACAGCGAAGACAAAACCTAAAGTTCTGGACAGAGAGTCGGGACGTTTTCAGCCACGTTCTGAAGACGAGTTTGGTTTTCCTGCACAGATTTCTACAGAACAGACACGCAGGTCGGAGTCAGGAACTGTCGATCTGCCTGAATTTAAATCCATCTCTTTAAACTGCATGCATAGAAAAATAACGCACTGCTCTGAGGCTTGAATGCACGAGTACACACTTGACACCCTCGATAAACATGCAGGTATTTCATCTTGTTTTCTCCTGCGTATGAATAAAGAATATCTCTCGTTTTCCATCTAAAGCTACAACAGCCACTTCATCTCCGCACCAGCTCCTTCCTCTTCTATCTTTCCTCCTCGGAGAATCAAATCCAAGCTGACATTTTCATCAGCAAATCCCCGTCGCGTTCCTCCGTGAAGGGCGATTCATTCACAAGTAAATGCTAAGTACAAGACTTTGCTTTTATAGACATTCAATGAATGTTGAAGTGGAGATTTGCATATGATGCAGACTTCTTTCCCACACAGAATCATCCACACCGGCTGCTGTCGCTCTTCTGTGTGAAGATACTCCGACACAGCACACAAACAGATGAATGGAACGAGTTGACGTGGAAGGTTTTATGAAACACAGTGTGGATGGATGCTGCCACCTGTTAGTGACTCACACAGGTGTGTTTTTACATGATGCGTGGAACATTACATGTAAGAAGACGCTGTGTTTCCACACGGCAGCACATCCACTTAAAACACCAACTCATCCGAGCCGGTCTCAGCAGGAGGAATGTGTGTTTGAGCTCGTGTCTGCTCGTTGCTAACCAGAGAAGCTAAACTGTTGGCAGCCGTTAGCAGCGAGCGCAGATGTGAGTGCTACGGTTTAAAGCGAGCACGTTAGCGCTGCGTCTGTTTGCACCTGAGGCCACGAAGCTGGAGAACTGAGCCGACCTCGCTGTGAACAAAAACAACAGAAGAAAAAGGACTTTTTGGCTTTCAGAGCTCCACAACAAGTGATAAACACACAACCTCACTCTTCATCCTCCTCATCCTCCTCCTGTCCTCTCTGTGTTTGTTCCCAGATTCATCCACAAATACATCAGCTTCAAATGTGGAAAACTCCTGATCACTTCAACTGCTTCAACATCATGAAAAATGTTTTTGAATGCAGTTTAACTGATTTTAAACGATCAGTCTGGTGTTAATTTACAATAAAAAACAATCTGCAAGTAAATTAACTCGAACAACTTACTTAAACTCAAATCTGAGTCACTGTTGTACTCTGAGTTTTTCTGTTTTCTTTAACTTTAAATCTCTGTTTATTCATATAAAAGGACCCAGATACGAGCTTTAGCAGAATCGTGGAGCACAGAACCAGCTCGACTCTCTCTGTGAAACTGGACCTCATCCGTCTGTGTGCGGTTCATTAACAGACAACATGAGAACATCATCTGAAGAATCACTCGGCTCGAGTTTCTCACACACATGATCCACTGATCATTAATCTTAAGGAAGAACCTAAAAAGATTCATCAAGTTGAATCAACGCTTCAGAACGAGAAGAGAGGAGCTGTTGTTTGACAGACCGAGGATCGGCCGGAGCCGAGCAGCAGCAGCAGAGCCGATCTCGTTATGAATTTCACGGGTCGACAGTTTAGCTGAAAACAAAACAAAGCCGCTCTCAGCTTGAATATTTCTCCATACAGAAACGACACTGCGGCGTCTGAGTTCAAGTATTTAATGCAGCTGTAAAAGTCTGCGGTCTAAACTCTGCGCTCTCCGTCTTTCTAACATTTCCACCCTCCCGTTGTTGCTGAAGGAGGCGCTGGCCTCAACTTGTGTTTCGTGGGAAGCGATGGTGTGTTTTTCCATCTCTATAGAGGCTGTGAGTACACTGGGAAGTGCTGAGAGTTCACCAGTTCAGACGGGATTTACATATTATGTAACGCTGCGAGAAGTTTTCAGATTCTGCGTCTCAGTGGAGGCAAAAATACCACAGAGTAAAAATACTCCAGTAAGAGTCCCTCGTCAAAACTTCCATGAAACATCGTTAAAATGTGACGAGTTAACAGAAACGACTTTCTATGACAAGTCTCATCAGCAAAATGTACTTCAAGTTTGAGAAGTGAAAGTTGCATTTTTTAGATGTTTGACGTTGAGTTCGTTTCAATATTGAGAAAATCAGAAACTCTCTGCAGATACGAGACACTAACACGCCTTTTCTCCACATTCCAGTCTCCCTCTCTGTCTGTTTACGCCTTCTTACGGCTTTTACGTCTTTGTCTCGTCTCGCTGCGTCTGCCGTGCGTGATGTGCTCTGATTGGTCCACATCAGTCTGCTGATGGTGGGAAGGCAGCGTGATGACGCCAAATACAAATAATCTATTATTCCCCTAAAATGCTTTAAGAGGAAAGTCACAAGCCTGTTTTGAAAATGTAAGGAGGAGAAAGTGGGAAAGTCAAAGATAGCTGGATAGATACTTTAATGTTCCTGAGGGATGCATGAGGTACAGTAATGAAGTATAGCAGATAAAAAACGAGCAGCAAAATAAGGAACAAACACATTTTTCTGACTGTCGAGTTGTTTTAACGTCTCTCAGTAATGTGTGAGTGTTAAAGCGGCACGGTGTAGTCCAGAAGAAATATAAGATCAGAAGTTTTAACAGTGAACAAACAAATAAGGTCCCAGAACACTGTATGAAGCTGGGAAGGTGGCAGGGTCCGCCACACATAGACAAAGTAAAGCAGTATGATAGTGTGTCGTCTTCAAGGTCAGTTTGTTTATTCAGTTATGAAGACAGAGACAGTTTGATTATTTAGTTTGTTTAGGCACTTAAATGTCTTAATATTAAAGATTAATATGTCTCTCACACACACGCACGCACGCACGCACACACACACACACACACACACACACACACACACACACACACACACACACACACACACACACACACACACACACACACACACACACACACACAACACACACACACACAGCGGAGTGTGTTGGGATCGGTGACGGTCGGACAGTAAATAACGAGCGAGCTGCTCCGGGGAGTCGTTTCTCTGCAGCTCAACAGGAAGTTCATTTAGTCTTTATGATCTCTGAGGTCACTCTGAGTCCAGCAGAATAAAGTTTATGGTGTTCCGGGTTTTAGAGACTTCAGCTGTGACCCGGCTCCTCCAGGACGAGCTGATATTTCTTATTGATCCCAGAGGAGAAATCAGCTCCCTGCAGCTGTAGATGTGATTCAGCGGTTTGTTTGATAAATAGATTCTAATTAAACACTTTAATTAAGACCTCAGTTATTAAACAGGAGGTCTGACCAGGAGAGGAGCTCTGTGGCTGCTGCTCCAATCTGATGGTGTAAACCAGAAGTGACGTCGTGAAAGTGAGAAAATACAAGTAATTTTACATCAAGTGGTCCTTCGTCTTCCGCTGTGTGTGCGTGATGATGTCATCACACCTATGTTTACATGATCTTGTTTAAATCGACCTCCGTTAAGAAGGAGAGAGACTGAGAGAGAGAAATGTGCTTTGATTACACAGTAATTTGAACACTTTTAACATATATTACTAGTGATTGACTTACATAGTGTTTTAGTTTAGGTTGAACAGTTTCCAGGATACCAGCGGAGGCACTGACGGATCATTTCAAAGGGTTAATGATATCGGAGGTGTTGATTCCACTGTGAGGAGTCGTGATGCGACTCTGACAGGAAGTGAAGTTTGTTGCAAAGCCTCACGAAGGAAACAAACAACTGCTGCTGGAGTCTGTTCAGAGCTGAATTATGCTTTTCTATTTGTTTACAGCTCCCGTAGCTGCAGGCTGCCACACAGTGAACTGTTAATGTCAGGGTGAGAGAGTGTGTGTGTGTGTGTGTGTGTGTGTGTGTGTGTGTGTCCTTACTTTATAGCGTGGTCCATGCGTGACACGGTGAGGTACGCTGCCAGGTTGGCGGTGTACGACGAGCACACGATGAGCGTGAAGAGCCACCAGCTGCCCATGACGATCCTCAGAGCCACCGAGCCGACCACGCCGTCCCCACCTGCACACACACACACACACAGGGATTTACAAGTGGTTTGTCAGACCTGGTTCATTTTTTGGTATCGCGCAGGTGTGAACAGACATGCTGATGGGGATCTAACCTGTGACCCTTCAGTCGCAGGTTGCCCGCGGTGACCAGGATTCCGCCGCCTGCCGTCTGATTCAAACAGCAGGTGAAAGCGGTGCTTTATCACAGCGAGCAGAGCGGCTGCATCTAATCACAACCCGTTAGGCCTAAAAGGTTTCCCAGGCAACCTGCCAGACCATAATAGATGCAGCTGGGCACCTCTGTTGGGAAACTGTGTGTGTATGTGTGTGTGTGTGTGTGTGTGTGTGTGTTCATGCTGGAGTACGCTTGTCAAACTGTGTGGATCCACTTGTGCGTGTGTGTGTTTCAGAGGTGGACACACTTGTTTCAGGTGTGTGTTTCTTGACTTCGTCAGGACATTTTCACATCAGTCTCAGTCGAGATCGTCTTCAGTAACTTCTGTCCTCTATGACTCGACTGGACGAGGACGTTTGGGGAGATTTTGGAGGACATTATTTGGCACAAATAGGACATTTTCAGGAAGTGATATTTTTAGAATGGGAGATGATTTCAGGAGTCACATCGTGTCCTAACAGCGAGGAAGGACTTCAGAATGAAACTTTGGAGCGCAGACGACTGAACATGCTGCTGTATTTGACATAATGAGAGCGAGAACAGGCTGTTCTGATAAACTCCCTCCAGTTTGTGGAGTTAAACGAGGAGGTTTCATGTCTTTAAAACCTCCATGAATCAACCGTTTCTCTTCTGTTTAACAGAGCTTCCAACACATGTGACTGGACTAAACAGAACGTGTCACTCACACCATGAAGTTCATCTCTCCGTCTGTAAACGCGCCTTCACTGCTCTCTTATGCTTCATCTTGAAATGTAGTTTTAGTGTCATGACTCTGTTTGTGTGATTATCAACGCTTCAACAGCTCAAACCTTTATTGACACCGATGAGCTCGGGCTGTCACACACAGAAACCTGATTTCATTACTCTGCAGTGACGTTTCCTGGAGCGGCGTGCTCTGTAATCTAAGCCTCCCTCTAATTCATTTAAGCACTTTAAAGTTTTATGGTCTTGTATCTGCCTCTCTGCTAAATATTTCAGACGCTACAAATCCTCCTGTGATTATTGTTTCCCTCTTCTGTTGCTGTGTAATCCGTGTAACGGCTCTAAATTAAAACTCCCCATAATCAAACAGAAATCCGTCTTTACAAGGCAGATAATCTTCCTTTTGCTGCGATCAGCCCTGATTGATTCCAGCCAAACAGCTGAGCTGCTAAACTGTGAGAACATTTCAGTTTTTATGTTTGGCTTTCAGCTGATGTTTGTATTCTGAGCGACTCCCAGTGAGCGAGCAGGAAACCAGAGACGGGAATCTAACCTGTGAATGGTGAGGGACAGAACCAGCTGAAACTTCAGGTTCAATCAAGAAATGTTCAGCCTGAACACAGTCACACTTCTTTCATTACCATCATTACTCTCACCTTGATGTACAAACGCTCCATAAACGATCCAGATGGCGCTGTGCAGCGTCCCGGACCCCACGCCGTTGGCGGGCTGGCCCGGCGGTGCGTTCTGGTTGGAGGAGGAGCGCAGCGCCTGCAGCCTGTTGAGCAGAAAGATGAGCACGCCCACCACGGGGATCGCGGCGGCGATACACGCCCAGACGGCGAGGTCAAACGGAGCGAACAGCGAGAAGATGTTGATCTTTTCTTCTGGTTTTCGCAGTAGGATGCCTACACTGTAGTCCAGGTAACGCTTGCTGAAGTCGACCACGTTCTCCCTCTCAGGCGTGATGGTGATGGCTGACACCGCCAGGTCGGCTCTCTGTGGAGGCAGACGGGTGGAGAACAACCGTCAGACAAACTTTAAAAGTTTGTGTTTACGTTCAGGAACCAGCAGTCGACTCGAGCTTTACCTTGTTGATGAGGTCACCGATCATGCCGTTCCACGAGCCGTTCAGAAGCTGAGATCCATATTTACTATCTGCCACCTGGAGGAGTGATTAATACAGATCAGTGAGCTCATGACACCAAAGAGGGAAACAAAATCAAATCAATAAACAATTAATTACAAACTATTTTGATAATTGATTATAAAGTCAAAACTGTCTCCCTGACTCCAGCTTCTGAGATGAGAATATTTTCTTCCTCCTTGACAATAAACTGAGTGTTTGGGTCTGATTTAATATCTTGGTCTTTTGGGAAACGCTGATTGAAACTTCTCACTATTTTCTGACAGTTTACAGACCAGTCGACAGAGAAACAACTGTTAGCTGCTGACCTGGTAGATCTCATATTTGAAGCCCAGGATCTTGGCGAGGGCGTCCAACACGTCGATGGAGAAGCCTTTATACCTCTTGGGCTGTCCCAGGATGTTCTCCGCCACCATGACGAAAGGATCTTCCTGCAGGCAGAGAACGAGGGGATGCAAACCTCAGCACCATAGATCAAGACGGGAGAAACTTTACAAAGACAGTGAGTAACTTCCATCAGCCTTTCAGCGAAACAAACAGGCCTGGTGAGCAAAAGATGCACAAGGTCGAACATCTAATATCACGGTTATATAATGAATATTCTCAGAATGTACACCACTTGTTTGTAATTGATGTTTTTAAGATTGTAAAAAACTGTTCAAACAACAAACTGCTTCACCTTTGTTTTTTAATATTGATAATAAACACCTTGAAATCGACTTCAGAACATATTATTTCTGTCTTTTATACGGAACAGTAAAGGTTTGTGCAGCTGCACTCAGATGAGTGTTGATGAGATGTTGAAAAAAGTGTTCAGAGCTCATTTGTGTTATTTTTCTCTTTTGAAAGCGACGACAGATTCAGGTTTATTCATAAAATCGGTGCCCTCAGGTCCAAAGCTGCTCTGTAGAGAACCTGTGCAGGTGTTGTGTGTCTGCAGCTGCTGTCAGTGGTCAGCGTTGTGTCGGTGTTGTGTCGGTGTTGTGTCGGTGTTGTGTCGGTGTTGTTTCAGCGTTGTGTCAGTGTTGTTTCAGCATTGTGTCAGTGTTGTTAGCCTGGCAGCACTCAGAGCTGGGCGTGTTGCAGCTGCAGGGGATCAGCGGCAGGGTGAAGGTATTAGTCTCGCTTGGTTAGTCTGCGTCTCCACACTGCTGCACCAGCACGGGAGGAAACTCTGGCTCCGAACCCGCTGCTGTCGCTCGGCTGTTTGTATCTCCTCAGTTAATCACAGTGTCCGGAGGCACTGCAGAAGCCGAGGTGCTCGATCAATGCCCCCGCAGAAGTGAGAAAGTATTGAGGGGGAAACTTTGGGATGGAGGGACACGAGGAAGAGAGACGAGTCAAAGCAGACGAATAGTGAAAACTCACTCTGAGCAGCACAAAGTCGTTTTTCTTTATTGACTGAGGGATTTTTCTGTGGATTCACTGAAGTGGATTTTGTGCTGTGGAGCGTTGAATTATTTTATTAAGGGTTTATTTTCTCCTCTCTCTTCATTTCAGAGACAAACACAACATGAAGGTTTGAAGCTGTTTCAGTCTTGCAGAGTTTCTGCTCTTCGTTCGGCTCAGACTGTGAGGGTTTGTGGCACAGAGGAAATCAGAATGTCGGCCTCGTCATATCAAGATTTCCACAAAATGTGCTGAAACGTGACGACCATATTCTGATAAGTTAGCAGAGGTATCGAACGGGACACCATTAGATATCTTAAAGGAGACCTCAGGACACTTTCCAGCAGTCAAAAGACATATTTTACATGATGCTCTACGACCATCACCAAGTATTTTTGTGCCTAAACCTGAACAGAGCATCATCTTTGAGTTCATACGGTTTATTTTAATGTTTCATTCACATTATGTATTTCTGTGCTTGTGCAAGGTCAGCAAAAGTCTCTCTTTGTCCTTCAACACAGACGTCACCTACCAGTAAAGTCACCACTTTGACCGTCACTCCCTGCATGCCGTTTTCGATCCGACTCTCCTTCAGACTGCCGTTCAGCCCGTGAACCGAGTCCCACGTAGCGAGCTGCAGAAAGACAAAGAGACAACAGAACAGACGCGTCAGTGACACCAGAGTTCGACTGATTTGTGTCAAAGGTCCTCAGAACAAAACAGTGAACACAACAGGCAGAGTAGCCCTCAATTACATAAATGCCGTATCGCTCACAGGCTGCAATTTTACAATTTATTCTCTTGTCTCATTGGATTCATGAGAGTTCTCTGCTGCAAATTAGACGAGCTCAGTGAATACAGTGGAAAGAAGAGAGACGTCTCTGTAACATGCCAACAACCCACTTAGACGTGGTTTCATTTATCACATATTCAGCCAGAAACAGAATGAACACGACCTAATTGGGTCCAAAATAATAACGACTCTTCTCCACAGAGCCTCTCAAACATCTCTCAGAGGAACACGAACACAAAGAGCTCCGAGCTTCTTTGTTCATACAGACACTGAGTTCATATGCATTATGTGTGTGTTACAGAACATGAGAGATCATATAACGTCCCATATATAATTCTGTTTCATAAGGATCATACTGACGCTTTCACCACATGAGCTTGATCTGAAAAGTCTTCCAGGGTTTGTGCGTCTGATGGTAGCAGAAGCACTGATGCCTTCGACTCAAGAGGTTCACAAAGCTTTAAACTGATTTAACAAACATGTTCAGTCATCCTGTTCACTAATCCTCTCCGGGGCGACTAAATCCAACTACTTCCTGTTTAAAATCCAGCCTCTCATGTCGCTCAGATATTAATCTTATAAATTATTTGTCTCTGAAGTATTTTTGTGAGCTGAGATCAGAACCAATACAAGATTTTAATGTGTCTTTTTGTATCTAAACATGACAGTGAATAGCTTACATTGGGACAGTGTTCATTTTGGCAGCTATTTTAGATTTAGTCTTCGTCTTCTGTTGAAAATGTTTATTAGTGTCACATTTTAAACTAAAATTCAGCTCTGTGAAACGCCTGGTTTAGACTCCAGCCTTAACTTACATGTTTCAGGCATTACATAAATATAAATATATACGTGACAACGTTATTTTAGATCACACTACCTCACTCGACATCACCCGCCCTTTAAGTATAGTGAGTATAAAGAACAACATTTGCCCTGAGATGTGAAAGTGTAAAGTAGCACAAAATTAAAATAATCAAGACAAATCCAAGGACCTTAAAATTGTATTTAGTAATTGAGTAGATTTATTTAACAGTTAACTTTAACACGTTAGTCTAAAGCCACCGTTAGCCGATGTTACCTGAAGCCAGCCGTTAGCTGAGGTTAGCCTGAAGCCAGCCGTTAGCTGAGGTTAGCCTGAAGCCAGCCGTTAGCCGAGGTTAGCCTGAAGCCAGCCGTTAGCCGACGTTAGCCTAAAGCTAGCCGTTAGTTGACGTTAGTCTGAAGCCAGCCGGTAGTTGACGTTAGTCTGAAGCCAGCCGTTAGCCGACGTTAGCCTAAAGCTAGCCGTTAGTTGACGTTAGTCTGAAGCCAGCCGGTAGTTGACGTTAGTCTGAAGCCAGCCGTTAGCCGAGGTTAGCCTAAAGCTAGCCGTTAGTTGACGTTAGCCTAAAGCTAGCCGTTAGTCGACGTTGGTCTGAAGCCAGCCGTTAGCCGAGGTTAGCCTAAAGCTAGCCGTTAGTTGACGTTAGTCTGAAGCCAGCCGGTAGTTGACGTTAGTCTGAAGCCAGCCGTTAGCCGAGGTTAGCCTAAAGCTAGCCGTTAGTTGACGTTAGTCTGAAGCCAGCCGTTAGTCGACGTTAGTCTGAAGCCAGCCGTTAGCCGACGTTAGCCTAAAGCTGGGCTCATTCATTAATTATCGCAATTATCACCGCACACTGAAAAACGTTTATCCCGAAAAAAAACCGTGCTTCCAGCCAGGCTGAGTCAGCATCTTTGGCGAGGAAATTGATCAAACTGCCCATAAAGACTTTACGTTAGCATGATTATCATCATGGCTGGCCGTTAAATTAGCTAACTCACCGGGCATTATTAATAGCTGGACGGTCTCTACAGGTTGTTTGTTGTCCTCTCTCCTCTCTTGTCACCACAGGTCGTCTCTCAGTATCACTTTCACGGCATGATGTTTTTTTCTCTTTGACAAACTATAAATAACATTATTCTTTTTTTTCCTCACTAGTTCGCTGTCTGTTTGACACAACAACATGTCACCTGGTGAAGTTAGTTTGATATTGGTCAGCATCACCTGGGAGTCTGTCATCTGCACACCTGAGTCAGCAACAGGGATTCGTTATGTATGTTAACTATTGGTTGGTTGAAATGTAACGGTTTGGATGCAGTTAAGTTCTATTAAATGCTTATACACAGTTTAAACATATAGTCGAGACTCTTATTTTGAAATCATAAAAGAGGAAGTGTCCGGTCTGTAAAGCGCTGCACTGGACACGCCCCCTTCCGGTTCCCCTCATGGACCCTTATTTAATAAAACCTGTCTGGTAGAGAAGAAGAGAGACATATCATTTAATAATTTATGATGTTTGATAGTTTTCAAGTCAATAAATTATCCCAAAACAGTTATTGATTACCTGTTAAAACATTTAGTCAGTGCAATAATAAAATAATGTAACCTGATTACTTTTCCATTATTTTTGGATGACCTCAACAACAAACGTAATGCAACTGTCGAATTCATACTCCACACAAACACGAGGGCAGCGTAACACTAAAGTAACCGCTAACTGCTGCTAACTGCTGCTAACTGTAGCTACCTCGAACTAGCTAGCGCAGTCTGTTGTGCAGCTAGCGGTTCAGACTAAAGAAGAGCGTCATGCATTGAAAGAACTAAATCCAAATTACGCTAACGTGTACAAAATATAGAGACAGTCAAAGCTCACACGATCACAAACAACCTAAATCTGAGGTAGAAATCAGGAATGATGTCATCAGGTAAACAAGACACACCTGAGCTGACATGTGACGCCAGCTTTGGACACTTCAGGTTTTTTTTTTTTTTTTTTATGTTTTGACAGAAACATTTTGTGTCAATCCCAATAAAAAGGACAGAAGTTCATGACCTCCGTCACAACAGGCTGGTTACATTTCTCACTTTGAGTTTTAGCTGCTTGTTGTTCCACCCGGTCCGTTCGCCTTTAGAGCCTCTGTGTGTGTCTGAACATGTTGCATAACAGCACTGTGAATGCATTCATGTCTGGCTGTGTGTGTGTGTGTGTGTGTGTGTGTGTGTGTGTGTGTGTGTGTGTGTGTGTGTGTGTGTGTGTTGATAAAGAGCAGCCCAGTCACCGTGGAAACACACGTACGCAAAGAAACACAAAATGGTCTTGTGTTAGTGTTACTGTGCTCGCTGCTGATGTTCTAAATGAGCTGGAGCTGCTGTGTGAGGCTCAAACACACACTAACACACACACACACACACACACCCTCACACACACACACACACACACCATAATTAAACCTATCAGTTTTGTGGACGCTGTCATGGATCAATGCAAAAACAAGACAAATAATCAATACAATAAAAACACTTTCACATCAGAGAGGGCTAACAAAGCGGCGTGATCGCGCTCTGACTCGTTTTAGTTGATGGTTAATGTGAACACGCTCTGTAATCTCTGACAGGACGTCTTAATTAGCGTCGTTAAGCTCAACGTGCCGTCTGATTCTTGTTGTACCATCAGCAAACAGCCGGTCAGGGTCGCACGACGAAACATCGGCAACATCAGAGACAAATAGCTGTGCTAATGATGACGCTCCTGTTAGACTGAACGCAGCACAGTGTGTTCGTTAAGCTCTGGAGGCAACAGCTCTGATAATTACATGATTTATTTGTAGTGTTTAAAAAAATACAAACAAAACAAAAAGTCTCAGTCTCCCTCTCTGTCTGTTTACGGCTTCTTACGGCTTTTACGTCTTTGTCTCGTCTCGCTGCATCTGCCAGGCGTGATGTGCTCTGATTGGTCCACATCGGTTCAGTTGTCAGTGTTACGCTGTGCTCGTGGTCAGGGTGAGAAATACCTCACGGTTTTGGCCTAAAATACCAAATTCAGGTGAGGACTATCGGAGGAGGCGTCGAGCGAGCTGAAGACTCAGTCTCACTTAAAACTGCTGAACCGTCAGACTGGCCATCTGAATCATCGCAGGAAAGAAAAGAGAGGATAATGTGGCGGGACTGACAGCGAAGACGCCTCCGGGTCCTAACGAGGCTTCAGAGTGACGTCAGGAGCTCTCTGCTGTCTGCAGGGCGGGAATGAGACTTTGTAGTTTCTGTGATGCCTTCAAGGTCCCTGACCGCACTGTTAATGAATAATGAGCGACGAGGTTGTCGCAGAAATAAACTGAAATCAGGATATTTAAGTCTGACTCATGTTTTTCCCTTAATGTCACACAGAAGAAACATTTTGGCGCTTTGGAGGTACTTGACTTTAAAAACTCTAATTTACTTGTAAAGACGAGTCACATAACGAGCATATTATTCAGATAAAACAACAATTCAGAGCATCCTGATTCATCCCACTGACGCATTTCCTCTGTTTGACTCCTCTTAAGGTAATTTACACGTCCTTAAATGGATGCCGATTTTCTAAATTGGCAGGCGAGGACGCACCGAGCTCTCTATCCTCTCACCTGACAATGATGAGAGAGATTTAAACTTTTGAAATTCAGCAAATGAATCTAAAGTGCCTGATTAACGGCGTCGTCAGGCTTCCTGTCGAGACTTTCTCACATATGTGAACGTGTCGTCCGTTTTCACAGGAATTGAGTTTTCCTACGACGGTGCTGGAGGTGATGTCACGTCGTTGTCTTGTGAACGGACGGCTGACAGTTTAAAGTCCCCTCACAGGTTTCAGATCTGGTTTTCAGGTCTAACTTGAGCTTTCCTGGTTTCAAAGTCCAAGTTCATTTAACTTCTTGGACATTTTGTTGTTTTAAATAAGTTGTCCAGCTTCTGTTCAGCCTGAGTTTGACGGTGAAGCTGTTTGTGAACTTTATTTGAAGCTGTTTTAATAAAAGTGTTGATTAAACTCGACTGAGGAGCGTTAACGCTGCTGATCCTGTGATGAAGCACCGACTCCTCCTCTCATTAGCGGCTCAGAGCAACATGGCGGCCGTTAAGTCGAAACGAGCCGCCGTTAGAAAGACCGGCAGCCCTCCCTGGACCGTCTGACATTTTGGAAAATCTATTTCACTTATTAATAATCTAATAATTGTCAGGAACAACGGCCGGCGTGCTCACAGCGAGGCGACGCTCCTCTTTATTATGGGAAGTTGTTCAAGTGATCCGAACATCCAACATCAGAACTTGAACATGTTGACATTCAGAAATCATCGCCACGACCGGGAACACCAGATGAAACTCGCTAGAGAACGAATAACTGAGCCGTTTGACTGACGAGTCAAAAGTGGAAGAAGGGCGAGGACGGCTGACTCGCCGATGACATTTAACTTCTTTAAAGTCCATTCAGGCAACTCGAGCCGCTCGGCAGCCATCTTGGCAGCAGTCAAAACAAAACCAAAACCCCAAAGTTGATGCTCGTTAAAAACTTTTTGATTTTGATGCACATCGTCTTCGTGTTCTGTTCCTCGTCCTCCACGTCGTCCATCAGCTGATCATCTCCGACCCTACACTGACCAGCCACCTCCGTCTGTACGCTAAAGCTGCTAGCGTGGCGTAAAACATGAACCATGCGACATTTTGCAGCGACATACTTCCTCCGGAAACACGGCTGCTGCTGCATCTCGTCAGCACAGAACTGTCACATGTTGAGTGTTTTCAGGTCGTCTCTGAGGCGGCGGCGGCGGCGGCGGCGGCGGCGTGCAGCATCAGTCTTGATGTTCACACTCGTGTTGTGTTTTCAGACTCTGGAGGAAAAGGTTTCAATTTAAAAGAGACTATCTGAAAAGGTTAACCTTAAATCACTATAAATTCAAGAATCATCTAATAAAGACTGTCAGCACTGATGCGACGGTCGTCTCCACGCTACTCTTCTCCCAGCAGAGGTCAAACATGGTGGATAAATCTCTACCTCGCTCACAGCGCCGCTGCTCATGCATTATTCCCGTCCTCCCCGCTTCTTTCCCTTTTCCTCAAATGTCAGGCCTCTTTTTTTCCCCCTCCTGTCATCCAAAAGGCTACGCCGGCTGTATTTCTGTAAGTCACTCTCCCGTGGACAGCAGAGTGAAATGCCAGCGTTTGCCACCGTTTCTCACCGCCCGCCCCCCCCCCCCGCGCTCTGCGTCGCCTCAGCTCGCTGTCAGACTCCTCGTTTTATTTCACACCTTCACCTCCTCCTCACCCTTTTCTCTGATTGGTGATTTAATCTGACTTTGGAGGAGGTGTGTCACAGCCCTCATCACCTCAGTACGTACGTCCCACTGATCTCCTGTCAATCACACGGCGTGGGCGAGGCCGTGATGAACTCTTCTTCATGTGGGCGTAGTTTGACGGTCTGTCGGTGGAGCACCTCCCCGTGTTCGCCTTTATACGCTGCGTCAAACAGATAATTAATGTTTATCCTGAAACACTCTGAGGAGTTATTACGCAGGAAACAAGTCAGAGATTAAGTTGTTAGTGTTAAATGTACCGTACGTCTCCATCGTCACTACACTGTTATTATAAACTGTATAATCATTATCTCAAGTGACCACGAGCGATCGGATCTTACACCGCTGGGAGAAACGGACGTGATGTTTAATGTGAAAATAAATAAAGAAGTTCATGAATAAGATTTGCCGAATGTACAAGAAGGCCCAAATAATCAAGAATCCGTCAGAGAATGTTTCACAAAGTTTATAAAGATTCTCCAGATTCAACAACTCACTAAATTGAGCATTTTTTAAAGGGAGTCTGGTGACTTTCCCTCCCTCTCCATCTCCTGGCTGTAGGTGATGTGGTTGTTCTGACCTACAGGGTGTTGGTGTTGTAATAAATACAAAGAACATGAATGTTGGGCATTTTCCGCACATTCTCCTGAGCGTCACTTAACGGCGACATGGACATTAACGGTGCTGTTCGTAAGAAAAGCCCAATTCTGACCCGTCAAAAACTGATGCTTTGATACAGCCGTTCGTCTGTGTGTGATACAGACGTAATGTTGAGTTGTTCAGTTTGTACCAGTTTCTTGTTTTTCTCTCTACAGAGCACATTACACACACACACACACACACACACACACACATTTACATCTGTGCAGGCACATGTAGTGATTCTGCTGAGGTAAACACATATTTGCTGCAAGGACACACACACACAAACACACACACACACATCATTAAGGTCACAAACACACATGTGCAACCACACACACACACACACACACACGCACACACACTCGTCTCTCCGATGCATTTTCACTGTTCTAAAACCTCTTTGATGTTTCTAATCTACACAAAGCTTCTCTCCCCGGAGCCTTTTCAAAGAAAAACACACCAATATGAATGTCAATTAGTGTCTACACGTGTGTGTGTGTGTGTGTGTGTGTGTGTGTGTGTTTCACGGCTTTTGATTTCTACCTTTTTTTTCTGTCTGTGTAGAAGACGCTCTGTGGGTGTTAATATAAGATAATTAGCGGTGCTGCAGGGACTCCACACAGCGCGGCTTCACATTCAACCTTCACTGGATTCAAATAAAAACTTTTTTTTAAAATCTGTTTTTCCATCATTTTAATTCAGCTCGGGACGTTGACGCTCGAGGATCAGAGGAGGAAACTGAGCGAAGGAAAATGTGTTGACACGTTGAAGATGGTCATTTTGGGCTCAACGACTACAGACAGGATGTTGACGAAGGCGCCGGACAGAACGCGCTCTCTTCTGAGATAAATACACAGCATCCATGTTTCCATCATCAGTCCTACAATCATCCCCGAGCCTCATGTGGTGTCTCATTGATCATCGCTGCTCCCGATGGACAAAACACATCGTCTATGTGTCTCTGCAGCTTTGGGACATAAAATAAAACGAGAAGAAAGAAACATGTATCTTGTTCGATGCATTATTCACAGAGATTAGCGAGCATTGAGTTTTCAAAGGCACAAATTGTTGTTAACGACTCTAAATTACCTCGGGGATTTGAAATTAGTGCCGTCTGAGGCTCATTTTTCGTTCTCCGTCATTTTCTAATGGATTCATTTCAGAAGGGCCGGCAACAATGCGATCCCCATTACGGACAAATGGGCGAGTAATTTCTATTCTCAACAAAATAATTGCAGACCTCTTTAACTCTTCTGTGGGAGACGAGAGACAAAGAGGACACAGAAGACGGGAAAATGGCAGCCTGGTCGACGTGACGGAGGACGTGAGTGATGTCGGTGTCATTAAAGTACGAGTGCCACGCGTCCGTTAAAGTTACACTTACAAAAGCAGAATCTGAAATAAGACAAACATTATGTCTACATTCAGGGAAGTTGTGTAATAAATCCACATGTTTTAGATTATTGCTCCTGATTCATGATTCATTCTGCAGAACCGTTGATGTACGGTTGAAGAAAAGAAGCGATACGTAGTGACGGACGCCGTTTTTCTGTACATACATGAAGCTCATCAGTAAAAAAAAAGCGTCAGCGACTTTGGATCAAAGTTCTACTCAGACCAACACAAACGGACCAACATTTCAAACCTCAGAGGCACCAGACTCCATTAACAAAATCAGTCATTTTAGCTGAACAACACGTTCTTACTCCTTCAAACGCAGCAGCTCGGTCAGTCAAATGACGACGCTCTACCTTCATCTCAGGCGGTGAATTCGGCAGTAATACTTCATCTGCAGCGCTCAATTAAATTTTCAAAATAAAGCTTCCTGACGAGCATTTCACAAATATGACGAATTTGGATTCTGGACTGTTACAAACGTCAAACAGTCGATAATTGTTAAGATTCTGCATCAAAATGTCCAAAAACGACTCGACCTTTGTTCTGTATGTTGTTGAGTTGTGTTCTTACATCGTCCACGAGTTTACGGAAGGTGACGGTGCGTTTCATTCAGTCACCGATGCTCCTGTCGTGACAGAGAAGTCGGCGAACGAGATTAAATTCAGCTTCAGTTTCTCCACAAACATCTCTGAGCAGGCGTTACTTTCAGAACATCGTCAAACTCGACAGACACAAAATAAAATCCGTCTTTGTTTATTTAGTGGTTTGCAGTATTTGCACTGTTCCAACAATCACGTCTGTTTTCCCCTCACGAACACATTCGGCTCGGTAGGGAGTCTTTTCTGACCCAAATACAAATAAATCCTGGTTCAGACCCGTTTCTTCTCTGTAGCTGCTAAACTAACAGTCTGAGGTTGATCTGTGAGCCTGTCGTGACATAAACAACATCTTTTCTAACACGTGTTTCAGACTTGGATCACACAGAACCAGTCGTGTGGATCCATTTCATGTTTAATGTGTCGGTTGTTGTCCAGCTGCTTCAGTTTGTCGAGCAGAACTCTGCGGCGCCGTTTCACCTGACGTCTGGTTGCAGCTTTAATTATCTTTGATCGTATCGACACCCAGAACGCCCCTGATGGAGAGCTGAGCCGATCATTAACGACCTCATTTGTTTGTAATCGTAATTAAATAGTTCTTAACTTTCTTCATTCTGCAGAGCGACCTGTGAGGACTCTCTGCAGGACCCCCGAGAGTCCTCAGGCCGCGGTTTGGAGACCACAGGAGTTAAATCAGGGCCCCATTAGAAGTCGGAGAGGTTATCGTTCTGCGGTAGTCGTCTGATTAAAAACAGCAATCCGCCGACACTCCCTCTGAGGATCGTGGGCGACAGCGTAATGTCCTCTGACACACGTTAAGTCGCCGCCAACAAATCGAAGAAGATGGAAAAAACACCAGAGTTTCTTTTTTCTTCTGCAGTGTTTCGTGGGAGGGCGAGTCGCCGACAACAAATTGCTGCGAAGACGCATCAAAAGTCACCAAGATGAGAAAAGTAAGGACGGATAGATGGGATAACACACGGGGGAGGTCTGAAGGGCCAGAGCGCCGCCGCCGCCACCGCCGCTGCACCAGCTCCCAGGGAAAGAAATGACACTTCAATCTCTATCAGCTCTGATCTGCAGGCGGGGAGGAGGAGGGAGCGCCGTTTCATCCGTGGGGGAAAATTTGCTTTGAGAAATGGCCCCGGGAGGAGAGAGGAGAGGCGTGGACGGCACAGGAAGATGGAGATGTGGATAACACGAACACTGTAGGGGGGGGAAATGAATCGAGTGTGATGAGAGCGAGCGGCTGATATCTCACAACATCTCCTCACACGCCACAAACTCTATAAAACTTTCCTCGCACAGCCTCATCTTTTCCTCGTCTCCCCCCCCAACACAGATTTGGACTGCCTAAAGAAATAAGTGAGAGATGTGAGATAAACAGGAAGCCGGCTGTTCGCCGTCTCCGGCCCGGGTGATCCTCCAGAACCCGGACAGCTCAGACAAACAGGTGGATGCAGTTTATTAAGCTCGGGGCAGAACTTCAGGACAGATGGTCTCATCTTCTCTTCGTCTTGTAATCAACGTTATTTTCAAAGCAGACGTCTGTTTCATTCGGCTGCGATCGGCGCCGTTATTGAGCAACAACGAGTTTGAGTCTGGAACAAAACTGACGACTGAACAGCATGTTCAGGAGAGCCGGTGGATAGTGACGAGATGTCAGGACGACTTCCAGACGAGTTCGTAACGACAGAACCAGGAATCTTAAACCAAAACATGATATTTTAACACCTTACCAAGTGGTTTTGTTACTAAACCTGACCAGACTTTATGATGAGGAGAAAAACCTGATGATTTGATGAGAAGTTGGGACATTTTCCAGCTGCGTTTCTGCTGAAAAATACTTTTTCAAACTGGCTATTTTTAACGAGATGTGAGACAAAGTCCAGCTGTGTTTCTGGCGCGACCTCTCTCCAGCTTGTCTCTGTTTGTGCTGACAGAAACAAGTATTTTACACCAAGACATGATATTTTCCCTGAACTGTAACAAAAAGCTTTTAGTCTCTAATCTTCACCTGAATGTGGAAACGAGCTGTGAGCCGGTGAAACAGACGTTTTAAAGAAAACAGCCTGCAGAGATTCTTCCTGACTGCATCTAATATATAAACATACATTATCATGTGCAGACACGAACAGACATTCATCTCTGTGCAGATGTGAGCAGACGTATGTAGATTAATACGACCGTGTGCTGAACGTATGTGAGGCACTTACACAACACGTGTGTTAATAATAATAATACATCTTCAGACTAATAACTAATAACTGGGACGTCTTCATTAAGTGTGTGTTTATGTGGGAGATATATGTGTGTGTGTGTGTGTGTGCAGGCGGAGGGGTGATATCGATATGTATTGTGTGTGTGTGTGTGTGTGTGTGTGTGTGTGTGTGTGTGTGTGTTCTGTGACCATTATGAAACACAGGAGGACTCATAACTCAGAATGAGAAGCCAGGTGATTAAATCTTCATTACTGCAGCGACTGCTCTGTGTGTGTGTGTGTGTGTGTGTGTGTGTGTGTGTGTGTGTGTGTGGTGTGTGTGACACTCGACACCTGCGAGCTGCTAAATCATACGAATCGTTCCGTTCGCCTGTAAAACCCAGTGAAGATCGGATCGTTCACACGAGAGAAACGTGCGGTTTCATTTGGCTTTAATACTTTTAATAAAACAGTTTAGAAATAAAACGATGGCGGGTTTGTGGAGGCGGCGTCGCTCATTTTCAACACACAGTCTGATTGGAGCAGAGCCTCACCTGAGCAGAACCGTTGGTCCAATCACAGTCAGAACACAATCATTTAAACTGAGAGCAGAAGAATCCTCCTGCATGTGAACCTCTCGTTAGTGTTTTCATCTCTTTCCTCTGTGAACATCTCGTGTTTCAGCCCGTGCTGATGTTCTGCAGCCTGTCTGAACCCGCTCACACCGAGCCTTTCAGAACCGTGCTGCAGCCTTGAAGACAGAATCATTCCACTGAATGTGATTTTGTATAAAGACGGTCCAGATTGACTCGGTGCAGTTGCTGCTGATGCTACAGAACATGAGTTCTGAGGTGGAGCTGCTGCTGATGTGTAAGAACGTATTGATCAGCTGCTGCCGGTGAGAGACGCAGACGCTGTTAATCAAAGGTAACATGGTGGAGTTAAAGACTTCTTCTATAATTGGAGGAGTTAATGAAGTGAGAAGCGTTGGAGCTCAGTGTTGCATGAACAATGACTGCATCTATTCACAGAAGAAGACTCGCTGCTGTAAATATAACTACAGCTCCCATGAGGCTCTGAGGGAGGCACAACGAGATCTGCTGCTCAGATCTCACTCTGATGAACTACATACAGGTGAGAGGAGTGTCGGGAGGGGGAGGGGAAGGAGGCGGAGCCATAACCAGGAAACCAGCGGATAGTAACGAGATGTCAGGACGACTTCCAGCCGCGTTTGTGGCGACAGAACTGGAGATTTTCAATGAGACGGAGACAAACGTCCGGCTGCGTTTGTGGTGATAAACCAGATGTATTTGATGAGAGGTCGGGACGATAACCAGCTGGGTTTGTAGCGACAGAACCAGGAATCTTAAACCAAAACATGATATTTTACAAAACCTTAACAAGTGGTTTTTTGCCTAAATCTGACCAGACTTTATGATGAGGAGTCAGGACAACACGTCGCCATGTTTGCAGCGACAAAACCTGATGTTTTGATGAGAAGTCGGGACATTTTCCAGCTGCATTTCTGGTGAAAAAGACTTTTTCAAATTGGATATTTTTAACGGGATCTGAAACAAATGTTTGGCTGCTTTTGTGGTGATAAGACTAGATTTATTTAAAGACACGTCAGGACGACTTCCAGCCGCGTTTGTGGCAACAGAACCAGGAATCTTAAGCCAAGTTGATGAGAAGTCAGGACAACGCGTCGCCATGTTTGCAGCAACAAAATTGATAAGACAAGAAGTCGCTCGGTGCTGCCGGCACATTAGTGGAGAAGTTGGGACGAGTAAACTGGGTTAATCCTGAACCGGACCGGACCGGACCGGACCATCAGCACAGCAGTGAAACATAAAGAAATGTATAAACGCATGAATAAACATCGACAATATTTACGACCACTTGGTTGAAAAATATCAGTATAACATGTGATTAGAGTAAAAAAAGAAAAGAAGTGTTTATTATTCAGAAAGGCCCGTTTGAGAGTAATTTAAAAGATGTTATCGGATTATAATTGTTGATTCCCGATCACTGGCTGACTGACAGCTGCTCACGCCGTCCTCTCCGGGTTCAGCCGGTTCTGATGATGAACAGATGAACAGAATTATTGATGATGTTGCAGCTGGTAATAATTCAAACCTCTCTGCATGCTGATGAGACAGTTTCATCTATAATCACACATCACATCTTATCTGTTGATCATATTTCGTCTCATTAAATCTGAGCGTGAATCTGAAACTGAAGTTATTGAATAAATGAGGTCGCGGAACGAGGAGAAAGTTCCAAACTGGAGTTACTCAACAACATGTCGGTTCCGCCTCGCTGCAGCTGTTCGGGTGTGACGCAGCGGGCGATGTCGCCTCACCGCCGGTTATTTCCGGTTCATGTAGAGAAACCGTGTGAACTCACCCTCTTGATGTCTTTGCCGAAGGTCTCGCTGAAGCTGGAGCCGAGGATCTCGAACTGGACGTGAGAGTTGGAGCCGCCGTCCTTAAAGTCCATCGTCCCCGTCAGACCCGTGATGTTGCCCTGAAGGGAGACGAGAGAGTTTCCTTCTGATAAAACTGTAAACTCGTCTCACACTGAATGAAAAATGTCTCCATTATCTCGACCACAGTCCACTTTGAAATTCACGGGCACTTTATTAAACCGCATTTTATCGTGTAGCCGTTGTAGAAGAGGCCCTGACAGCACTGCTAACTTCAACACCAGGCACACAAAATATAACGAAGTGACAGAGCGAGGCAGGGAGACGCTGAGGCGAAGACGGAGGGATGACGGGAGGAAGACGACGAGGAGGCGTTAAAATGTGTCAGGAAGAGTAACGAAGGAAGACGAGGGACGACTGAGAGACGATAAAACAAATAAAACTGAGAGGAAAACAAACAGCTCCGAGATTTCCTGCGCTGACCTTTAGAACTGCTGCCGCCGCCCGTCATGAACCTTTAATATCTTCCCATGATGCTTTGTGAGCTGCGAAACTGAGAATACTGATGTTTGATTGACAACCGGGAGGTGCACTGAACGCACAGTCACCAGGAGAGAGCAGCCGATACAGACACAGACCTAATTAATCACTAATGTAATATTCAAAACTGATTCAGGATCAGTCCCTCGTTGATCAGCTGTCTTCGGTGCAGAATACAGATTAACAAACAGTGTTAAAGATTTATGAGATGTCTCATAAAACATCTGCAGAGCTCGACTGAACGAGCTGTTTGAAAGATGTCGCTTCGTCACTTCTATCAGTTTGTGTAAAGACTGATGACGCCGTCAGCGCCGAACAACCAGCTTCATGTCTGTCAGCTGAAAAGGTCGCAGTCGTCGTCACCTGGAGGGAAATAATGTTTGATGTTTGATGGCTACAAAGCCAGCGGCGCCTCCGTCCTCCATCACCTCCTCCTGACGGCTCGTGCAAGAGACTCATGAGAGCAAAACCACGTAAACGCACAATATTTAGCATTAAAACAGCCAAAAAAAGTCAGTATTTAAGAACAGGTCAAATTTAGCCGTTAGCTAACATGAAGGAAACTGCCTTTGTGGTTGAATTTGATCGTTAACTTAAAGGTGTTACTTTACCAATTAAACTGAGCCATTAGCTAAACTGTTGGAACAAACTGCCTCCGTTAAACTGAGCCATTAGCTAACCTTAATTAAAACAGTTAGCTTCACAGATTCAAACTGTTCCAGCTGTTAAACGTTAGCTTAAAGGTGCAGAAACTTGATCGTTTGGTAAAATTAACCAAACTGTTCTGACAAATTAACCAAGCTATTAGCTAACCAAACCAAACTGTCTCACTGGTTAAACTGAACTGTTAGCTAATCTAAACCGACTGTTAGCTTCACTATTTCAGCTCTACTGAACTCTGAGCATTTAGCTAACACCTGTGCTAAACAAGACGTAGCTGCAGGTGATCCATTAGATCTCTCCGTGTGTCTTTCACTCGGTGTTTGTCGTCCTCATTTTCCACCTCATCAGCAGTCAGAGAGACGGCAGCTGGTGGAAATGTTCAGGTTTGATCGATCTCAGACGAACAGTTTGTGTGTTTCTGTTGGTGCCTTAAAGGAAAGTGTCTGTTGTGCCAAACGATGTAAAACCAGCCTGACAAACTGTTTCTTTTGAGGTCACAAAGGTCTAATTCCTTAAAAAAGTCCAAGTTTATCTATAAAGAACAAAGTGAAAGTTGACAATAGATCGTCCTTAAAAGTCACTGAAAGGTGAAACAGTCGACCTTAAAGTGCACAAAACAGAAACGTGTGTCATGTCTCCTGGATTTTTCCTCGACTCGTCAGATCCTGAAACAAAACGCCGGCCTGTTTTTAATCTGAACATCTGTCCACATGTTCACCAAAATAAAAATATGGACTCTCTTTCTTCTCTGAATGCTGCACAGCTCAGGTGACGTTTCTGCAAACAATCAAGATGGTCAAATTCTTCATTCGTCATGTCGTTTCACATAACATGTGTCTGGCTGTCATGTCAGGTGGTGGAGGTGACATATAGACCAAACATTGTTGACTAGACGTCGGAACACTACCGCCTGTCTCTGTGGTAACAAAACCCAGATACTTTTAAGGAGATGTCAAGATATTTGACTACAAAACCAGCTACTTCTAACACTGTAAAGGGACGTTTCAATCTACGTTTGCGGTATCAAACAGGATCATTTTAACGAGATGTCGGGGAGATTTGCAGCCGTGTTTGTGGAGACAGAACGATCTCTTTAACAAACACTGGGAACATTTTCCAGTTGTGTTTGTGGAGCCACATCATCATCTTCCTCCGACCCTGATCAAGAGATTTTTGTGCCTTTGTAAACCAAACCGGAGCACAACATTGTTGTAAAATTGAGAATCTAACCCAAAGAAAACTTGTTTCAACCGATCTGTGGTTTTGTTGAAACACACAGGCTCATTTTTGTTCTTGACAGCCAACATCAGACCAACAGACACATTTAAACACACGATAAAGATTTGTCATTGCGTGTTTTGTTTTATTTAACGACTGCAGAGAAAATCCTCTGTGGACTCGACGGCTGTCTGCAGCATGATGTGATGAACTGTGTTCTTACTTCTGTTCACATCATTAAAACAACATGCGCTCGTGTCAGAGATCATGTCAGCAGAGGGATCAACAGCGGCGCCGTCCGACATGTTCACCTCTGTGTGAACATGATGACGGATCGCTAACGAGCTCTGCGGTCGTCACCACGAGAAACAAACTGATGTTGTTTGATAAAAGCGAGCTGCCGGCTCTCTGGGACTCGTCAGGACGAGACCACAGGCTGCTGGACGTTAACGACGTTCTCGTCTCACGGTGGCGTTTCATCTTTGATTTATCTTCTGCTAACAAAAGAAGTCGTTCATTCTTTTATTCTAAATCAAATCACACTTTAATCTTCTCCTCCACCTTCAAAGGGGTTTTTTCAATTAAATCTTAGAGGGGAAACAACACGTGCGCCGACATCTCCAGTTATACTGAATCAGACACGTTCAGTATCGGCGAGCGTGTCAGTTAACGAGCTGTTAATCAGCTCAGCGGCTTTGATGAGAAGAATCCAACACAGTGAGACGAACTTACACAAAAATAGCAAAAGAAAAATGCAAAGAATTCTAACTAAATAGAAAAATACTAAATGTAATATTGATGAATCTGCAGCTCAGCCCTGAGGAGGTTTGTTGTGGTCTGTTGGGGCCCTGAACGCACCACGACACCAACAGAAGACTTCAGTACCTTCTGGATCGTCTCCAGCATGGACCAGCCGCCGTTCCACGGCTTGGTGGACTTCCTGATGCAGTTGAGGCTGGCCATGCTGTGCCACTTCCTGTCCTCCAGCTTCCTGTAGAAGGCGTTGGCGAGCATCAGCACGCTGTCGTACAGGTAGAGGTTGGACACCTGGAGAGAGGAGGAGACGGAGGGAGAGTTTAAATATATATGATTGGATGATGTGGAGGGGAAGGGGGCGGGGCTATACATGGGGGCGGGGCTGCATTTCAACATTTGTAAGTGGGAAATCGTTGGATAGTTTTAACAACGTGCAGGTGTTTTGCAGGTATTTTAACCCAAAACATGATATTTTCTGAACCCAAGCCAGAGACCACCGTTCAAGACCGGGTTCAACACCTTCCTGCTGCTGTTGGATTTTATGTTAACGAGCCTTAATGTTCGGACACATCTCCACAAAGTTCCTACAGCAGCTCTTAAAACATTTTTACGGGGCATGTTTGAGCTTTTTCAAGCACATTATGACGTAATAGAGCACTTCGTTATGTAAACCTGCATTTTAAATGATAAAATAAAGTCATAAATACATATCAGGCATGTGTTGGGCAGCAGTATTGATCAGTTTCAATCACCAGCTGTTACAGATGTGTGAGGCAGCGTGAGCCCGGTCCAGTCTCCACTAACCGTCTCTCCAGCCGTGTTTGACGCCACAAAACTGGATATTTTAAGGTTGTTTGTCTAGGAATGTAACATTTTAACTTAGATATGATTTGAACACACTGAGAAGATGTATTCTGCTGAAACAAATTGGCTTTCAGTTCGTCAACATTCATGTTCCTGAGCGGTTAAACCCGTGTTACTGTGGGAGCGCTGCCTCGGCCTGCAGGGGGGCGACCTCTGGTGGCTGCAGTGATTATTACAGCAGTGAAGGAGGATGTTTAGTAGAATAACGAGCGACAAAGACTGAATATAAACTCACTGTCACAGTAAACACACACGATACAGAGCGACGGACACAAACCAGCAGAAGGAGAATTGTTTCCTGATTATTTAACGACCGTGTTGTGTTTTTCTTCCACCCACAATTTATTTCAACAGCTCACTCAGACTCGAGTGTTTTCAGTCTGCAGCCATGAACACACACACACACGCGCACACACACACACACACGCACACACACACGCACACACACACACACACACACACACACTGGCTGGTGTCGAGATGACGGGCAGCGAGTCGCCAGTTTGTCCACATGTGACCATGTTGCTTCTCCCCCTCTGTGCCCTGCAGAGGGCAGAGGAAACACACTGTGACGAATAACACACACACACACACACACACACCAGACACACACACACACACACACACACACACACACACACACACACACACACACACACACACACACACTGCCAAAGCAGGGAGCAGAGACCAAATGCAGGGTGACAAATGAGCATCACTCTGTCCAGATGAGAACGGCTGACTGGCATGAAGTCCATGCAGAACGCTGCCTGAGGCCTGACACACACACACACACACACACACACCACACACACACACACACACACACACACATACACACACACACACACATATCCACACACACACACACACACACACAGTCATAAAAAGGCTGAATCTGAAGAGAACAAAGTGATACAACACACGCAGCGTTCTGCAAGACATTTATTGTTCTTAATGGTACATTCTGTGATTTCTCTGTAGAGAGTATACCTCTGCCAAGGACAAACCGTCCCCTTTAATTATATCAAGCTAAATTAACATTTTTGAAGCTAAATTAACATTTTTATCAGCTCACGTCTCAGAAACTCCTGCAGAGACACGACAGATGCAGGATGAACATGACGTCTCTTTGACATGAATGATTGATTCTCTCGTCTTTACCTGAAGCTCTCAGGTGAGGTCGAAGACAAAAGGAGAGAGAACGATGGAGGAGAGAGGAGAGAGTTTAAGATGGTGGGAGATTTATAGGAAAGAGAAGCAGGCGGACAAATGACGGCCACGAAGAACAGCGAGGAGACGGCAGAGGAGAGAAAAGAAATGGAGACGAGGAGAGACTGAAAATATGGAGACAATAAAGAGCAATTATCACAGAGAAAAGACCGAGATACACAAGAGAGGTGAAGAAAGGAGAGGTGAAGAAAAGAGAGGTGAAGAAAAGAGAGGTGAAGAAAAGAGAGGTGAAGAAAGACAGAATATATCAGAGGGAATGAAAGAGAGCGAGGGAATAAAAAGAGGTTAGATGAGATAGAACGACATCACAGGAGGAAGAGAAGAAAAGGTGATTTTAGAAAGGGTGAAAAATGAAAGCAAGAAGAAGAAGAAGTGTGTGTGTGTGTGTGTGTGTCTGTGTGTGTGTGTGTGTGTGTGTGTGTGTGTGTGTGTGTGTGTGTGCGTGTGTGTGTTTGTTTCAATGTGTGACATCTTTTAGAAAAACGCAGCTCGTTTCCACAAATGTCAAAACAAGACAAAACATTTGTGGAATGAATCAGATCGTTAAATGTCAAACACACCGAGACATTTCATCACCGAGAACACCCAGTGACCAGCAACCTCTTCTTCTTCTGTTTGCTCTTCTTCTTCTGTTTGTTCTTTTTCTTCTTCTTCTGTTTGTTCTTCTTCTTCTGTTTGCTCTTCTTCTTCTTCTTCTGTTTCCTCTTCTTCTTCTGTTGTTTCTTGTTCTTCTTCTTCTGTTTCTTCTTCTTCTGTTGGTTCTTCTTCTGTTTCTTCTTCTGTTTCCTGTTTCCTCTTCTTCTTCTGCTTCCTGTGATTAATGAACCCATCCTCAGATGACTACTCTCACCGCTCCCTGGCCTTTCCCCCTCAATTAACGATTTTTTTTACCCACTAATTACTTAATTTGTCCTTTCAAATTAATATTTTGTGCCTTTGAACGACTACATGGAGCCTTCAAACTACGTCCTTCACTCCCTGAAGCGATCAGTCCCTCCTGCTGCCTCAGCGCTCTCGTTACCGACCACTTCAGACAGGAAGCAGATACCAGGACCGTTCTGTCGGGCCGCTCAACCCAACGTTGTATTATTCCACTGTTCTTCAGTGAAAAAGAGAAAGAGAAGAGGAGCACGGAAATAAAACAGAGAATCAAGTCCGAGGGCAACGTTTTCAGAACAAATTCAATATATTGAACGCACAAATTATTAGTTTGAGGACTCAATTATCATGTTTTTATCTCCGCACACTCGCCGACCTCTGCTCCAATGAAAATCCTTCGCCTTTTTAAACTATCAGCCGTCATCACTTTGCTCTGAGAGAAGGTCAGACGACCCAGACTGTCGGATCTGAAGCTCGACTGCAGGTTACACAGCTACCAGCTAATAGTTAGCTCGTTAGCACACGTTAATTTCTCATTTCTTTCTTCAGAATGTTGCATTTTTCCATTTTCAGACTTCAGTCAGGACTTGTTTCTATCAGCGATAACATCTCTCAGATGTTCGCTGGTATCTTTGAATATTTAAGTTTTTTCCAGCTTTAAAGGTGTTTCTTTTATACCTGAGCTACACTTTGATTGACAGCTCAATAAGAGCGTCCATGCCCGCCCACAGCCTACAACAGCCAATGAGAGACCGTGTACTCAACTGAACCTCTCTCTCTTCTTCCTCCTCTCTCCTGAGCCACTCACACACCAGCCTCCAGATGATTGACGCATCATGCAGCCAATGAGATTTCAAATCCAGTAATATATAGTTTAAATCAGTTTTTAAAGCCCTAAACGTGGAAATGATGCACATTTATGTAGTTTTATTGGCTGTTTTTCCACCTTAGCACTTGTTTTTGACCAGTTTATCAGCACAAGTTAAAGTTAATAAGCAAATTAAGAACTAAAATGAGTTAAATGCTCCTGTTACTGTCTTGCAGGGAGATTTAGAGGTCACGTAATGTCATTTTCTTCTTAATATTTGCTCAGAAAAACACGTCTTAAGTGTTTATTTTCAGTGATATTGTCATTAAATGTGAACTTGAACCATGTTAGACTCTATGAGGTGGACTCATTGTGTTTCACAGGTAATAACGGCTGTTGCAGCTCATCTGCAGGCTGATTTTTGCATCAAAAAATAAATCAATCAATGTGTTCAAACTCCTATAGATTAACAGATTAATAGAGCTTCTGAAGCTTGGAGGAAAAAGTCCAGTTAATAACCTTTAAAAAGAGCCCAAAGACAGTCTGTACTGCAACAGCTTTGGATTTACTTCAGGCTCGACTGGGATGTTCAGGATTTATAAATTAACAATTGATTGTAGGTCGCCGACGTTAACGAGCTGTGTGTTACCTCCAGGTTCTGCAGGTATCCTTCCTGCGGGTCGCACAGCAGAGAGGAGATCCGGTGGTTGTGTCTCATGCAGCGGGTGCTGCTGTCCCTCCACAACGGGAAGATCTGCCGGATCACCGTCATGCGCCCCAGTGCACTGTGGGTAAGCTCCAGGATCTCTGTGTCGCTGATTTCCTGCAGAGCGAAGGAGAAATTACTGTAGTTCGATCTCTGAGGTGTGTGTGT
Source organism: Sparus aurata (assembly GCF_900880675.1). Lineage (NCBI taxonomy): Eukaryota > Metazoa > Chordata > Actinopteri > Spariformes > Sparidae > Sparus > Sparus aurata. The sequence continues at coordinate 27,009,032 of NC_044206.1, read as the reverse complement.
GTGTGTGTGTGTGTGAACACCTGACCGTCAGAACCATGTTTGTTTCCTCGACCGCATTAATTGGAGAGTTTTCACACACTGAGACGAATGACGGCGTCAGAGCCAATCAGACGGGACGATTCACAGAGGCCATTAAAAAAGAGCTTCCTCTATTCATGCACATGTTTAATTGCTTTGACGCTGAGAAACCCAATTATTCCCAGCGAGGTGTAATTATAGATAGCCTCAGTCAGACGCTAAAAACATGAAGAATAATACTCAGTTATGACGCTTTAAAACAGAAACATAATTACAGCCCACGACTTGAACAAGAGTCCCGACAAGTGACTCGGTTTGTTTTGTTCAGCTTAATTGAAAAGACGAATTTGCGGTGTTTTATTTTTTTTGTATATAGGTTCCTGTCATCCAATTAAAACTGAACCTGGGCTTGTAAACAAGGAGTCAGGAGGATTTGCAGCTCATTTATGGGAGTTTTGAAAACATGTCATTCTGACAGGTTAAAGGATTTAAAGTCAAAACAAGTTTGAGTCCAGGTTCTGTAATTGCAGAATCCGTCTGACGTGTTTGTTGAAAAAGTCTCCTGAAGTCATTTACTCAAGAATACATTCAGAGACCTGCGAGCGTCCGTCCTCCTGACTTCCTGTTGTGTTGAATCCCACTGACGAGAAGTCATCAACCAACTCTGAACAGCTACTAAACCGTGTTTTAGACAAATGGAAGAGGAGTTTCAAACCATCAGCTGTTCCCCGTCTGACTTTATTTGACGTTACACTTGAGTGAGATGTTAATTTTACCAGTGTTACTTTATTTTTATTTTTCTTGTTACCCAACATCGTATCGTCTTCTGCTCGCTCGACGCCTCCTCCGTTATTCCTCACCTGAATTTGGTATTTTAGGCCAAAACCGTGACGTGTTTCTCACCCTGACCACGAGCACAGCGTAACACTGATAACTGAACCGATCTGGACCAATCAGAGCACATCACGCACGGCAGACGCAGCGAGACGAGACAAAGACGTAAAAGCCGTAAGAAGGCGTAAACAGACAGAGAGGGAGACTGGAATGTGGAGAAAAGGCGTGTTAGTGTCTCGTATCTGCAGAGAGTTTCTGATTTTCTCTCTTTGTTGCTGCTCGGGACGCTTTACCAACCCAACATGTGTCTATTTGACGTCCTGGGAATGAGACTCAACAATCAACTGTCTTTGTGGTGCGTTCAGGAACAGCTGGGACAAATCCTACTGATTCTACCTTTAACTTTAATAGTCTTTGAATTCTATTAATATGACGTGAGCTTCAGTTAGCTTTGACCACAAATGTCCTTCAGAGGGAGACTTTTTACTCTGATACTCTGAGTACATGTCAGAGCCTGTAATCTATTACTTTACTGGAGTAACTAAGCTGGATCAGTACTTCTACTTTTACCAGAGTCACGAGTGTCTGAACTCTGACTGACGTTTGGTTTCTCCTGCACCTCGCGGCTGATCTGCAGATCCTCCTGACTTTCCGATTCGCTCTTTGAGGTTTTGTAAAGAGAGTTGTGAGTAATTTCACAGTCTTCTATGTAACACCACATCATCAGCCCGCGGGTTAGCGACACCGCTGCGCTGCGAGGACTCACAGTAATACTGCAATCAATATTCAAACTATTTTCTGGCCCTTCTCAGCCACAAAATGGAGGCAGAAGTGGAGCTGAGACGATGTGATATTACGGCGGGGGGAGGGTGTAATGACCTGCTTTCAGGCACAGGCAGACTTTAGAGCCATCAGGAGGTGAGCTGAGGATCATGGGAATCACTGACAGAATCAGATAAGAGGTTTGGAGGGCAGTTATTTTCTGAGAAACACAGCGGAGAGTGTAATGTAACTTCCAGGGGCTGTAATGGTGTTTAGGGACAGATGGGATCCCGGCTGAGGACGCTTTGAAGGGACATCAGGGGCGATTTACTGCAGTTTATTCAGAAGCAATGAGGCGACCGCTTAACACTTCAGATAATGGAAAACACGGCGTGTCGAGGTGTTGATCATAAACATGCTATTAGACGAGGGAGGGAGGAGCTTCACTGGAGGAGAAGATGTTCCTGATGTCGCTCAGCAAGATAATCCTCACGACACAACATCATCTTTGAAGCATCCAGAACACCAGCGTCTGTCCCTCCCCTCCCGTCTGTTACTCCATATTATATCATATCCATACCGATGTTTGGGTGAGAAGCTCAATATCAAACTGATCAGTCTGAATCGTAGCGCTCCGGTTGAGGCTGACGTTCCCAAACGCTCTGACGCAGCGTTCTTCAGTCTGAGGCACTTTATCGTAATAATTAAGATGCACCCACAATTTGGAGTTCATTTACCATCCAGGTGATTATATTTCACACTGGTTTTTACCTCTCCGACTGGAAGAGCTGGAAGAGCTTTCATCACCTCTAACACGTCGTTAGCTGTTGGTTTGGTTCTGTGCGGTGACGAGGGGAGATAAGAAGAAGGAACAAGAAAAAGCCGGACGGAGAAACGAGGCTCTGATGGATTTAGCCGTCGTTGCAGACGGACGGTTTAACAACCACACCTGCAGCAGCTGTAATGTAACCTGGAGCTGCTTTTGTTCACAAAGCGTCTGATCTGCATTTCAAAGAGCGGCGCTGGTGTTGTTAACAGAGTCCATCTTCGTCTTCTTGTTTCCAACAGCTGCTCTTAGGTCGTTAGGTTTTTGTTTAACATTAACCCGTTTTAAAAGAGTACAACCATGAAACACGTCGATGTCACGGCCAACAAAGACGCCCTGAAGAGAAACGCTGTCGGGTGATGAGGTCGTAAAAGAGCTCCTTTCTTCCCTCAGGGGTCATTTGGTGGTGGACAGGTCTTTGAACGCACCGCAGGAACATTAACACTGTTATAGTCCAGGGTTGATAATCATGGTCACAATCTTTGTTGTCTTTTTCAGTAAATCATCTCACTTTTCATCTCATATTTTGACTTTTAATGTGATTGTTTTTATCTTCATCAAGACGATCGTCTTCACCGCTGACATCACCATCTGATCTGAGTTTCTTCTAATTAAACTCCATGATAACACACAGCTCGGGGCTGCAGGAGGAGTTAAAGAGTCCGAGCAGCGTGACATCAGACAGTTTGTGAGGATTTAAAAGCGACGGTTGGATCAAACCTGACAGCTGCTGTCTGACCAGCAGGCTTCACCGCCGCCCACCGAGCGTCGCCTCTGCTCACCTCCCGCCTTCTCTCCTCTGGGTAATTACTGTCCTCCCTTCTGCTCACCTCTCTCCCTCCTCACTGCAACACTATTACTCTCTCTGTTTCTTTCCGTTCTCTCCTCCCCTCCCTGTTTTCGCCGCTGTCCGTCTCTCCAGGCCTCTTTAATTGGCGTCGCTGGAGTCGTCTGATCACCGCAGACGGGAAGAGAAGGACGGCGTCTTCCTGTCGACGACCTGCCCGACGACTTTGTACCGTCCTGCCACCAAAACACTGCACACAAAGTGCTGCAGCTGTCTCAACGCTACGCAGGAAACAAGTCAAAGGTCCAAAAAACAACCTGAAACTGTTAAACAACCCGGCAGAAATGTTCCCAGACGAGGTGTTGCTCACATTACGTTACACAAACAGTGGATGGCGGGAGCAGGAAGGACTGACAGGAGAGACGGAGGAAGGAATAAAGGAACGAAAAGGAAACTGAGATCAGCTACGTGTTGACAAGACGACCCGACATCTCTCTGCACCGCCGCCCAGGACTGGAAACTACCTCTGTTAGCTGTGAGCTCGGTGACACGCCGCGCAGAGCGAGGGCGGACAGGCGGCGAGAGGACGGCGAAGTCAGAGCGGAATAAAGATGGTGGAGCGTGTTTAGAGAGGCTTCAGCTGGGTGTCACATGGTGCAGGTCTGTGAAGAGGAAGGCTGTAATCGTGTTTACGTCTGCGGTAAAGTTACCGGATCGACCCGCTTCTGATGCCTCTAGTGGCCATCAGAGGAGCTGCAGATGTTATTTGTAATTAACTGCAAAGTGTCTTTATTCGTCCGTCCTGCCGAGTCTTCGTCACGCCGCTGCCTGATGAACGGCGTGCGTCCCCGGCAGAGAGCCAGGTGATCACATGACACAAAACCTTTAACTCACAACTTCTTAATCACCTTCTATTATTCTGTTGTTGTAGTTTCTGTCTCTGGAAACTTTTACAGACAATAAAATCTGCAAATGAAACGAGTAGAGTCGGCGTGACGGTCGGCCCTCCCGACTGAGACTTGTAATTACCGACACCATCGAATCGTCACGTTTGAGATGAAATGATTAAAGACACATTTGTTCCGTCTTTCTAAACGTGTCGGCGTGCTGTTTGTTGTTCCTCTTTTGTTTTCTGAGTTATTGAAATTATTAAGCAACAATCTTGAGTCCAGAATCACAGCTTTCAGCAGCACAATGCTGCTCGTTGGTTTCTGTTGGCTTCAGATTCAGACAACAGAAAAAACATTAATAATGCAAATTCATCTTCACAGTGAAGACGTTTGAACTCTTTTGGCACCAACTAAAAGCCAGACAGTGTTTGTCTCAGTTTGTAGTTTTTTAATGGTTGATTTTGATGTTATCGTCGTCGTGGAAGGAAGTGTTGGACGGAGAGAAGGTGGAAGTGAAGGTGGGGAAGCAGGAGAGAGACGAGGTGATGCAGCTGAATGTTCCTGAATGACTGAAACACGTTCCTGATGAAAGACGCCTTCAGCGGGAACAAGCTGTTTCACCGCGCTCGCATTTCACAGACGCACATTTCATCAGAAGAAGCGTATTTGATCCTAAACGCCGTTTAACGTGCCAAACAGTGGAGCAGACGCTGGCGAACGAGCCACTCCGGGGATTCTCCAAAACCGCTTCGCTCCTTTGGTTAATTAAAAAACGCAGAGTGTAATTAGTTAAATTAGGACTTTGAAACAAAGCAGAGGAACGTAAGTGGATTAGGAGGTCGGAACCAAGCTGGGAGGTAAAAAAGACAAAAAGAAAGAATCTGGCAGTGGAAAGGAGCTCTGAGGTTTTTGTGTTGAGCCGTCAGCAGATGACAGCTCCTCTCGTCTCCGTCTGAATTACACTGTTAACTCTGTTGTCAGCTCAGTTAATTGGCTGGAAAGATGCCTGGATATTGAAACTGGGAAAAGAAAAGATGACTTTAAACAAACCAAAAAAAAAACCGTCTGACGATCGAGGGCGTCGTCGTTTTCTCTTTTCACCCCGACTTGTTTCAGTTTGACTTCCAGCACAGAGAGTCGCCCACGCTGCTGATCTCCGACCGAGGGGGGAAACTCTCTCAGCTTGTGTTTTTATCTCAGATAGGGGATTTTTTTTATTTTTTAAAGGAGCTCTTGAACTCGTCTCGCTTTGTATTCAAAGTCACCTTGCAGCTTTTATCCACATCCGAGCAGCGGTTAGTAAAGAACGTGTCAGAGAACTGTTTCTAGAGACGGGAGGGTGTCATGTGATCTGAAGAAGATTCAGACCGATGAGTCAGCGTCGTTTGTTTGATTTGAAGATCTGAACTCTCTCAAATGAAAGTCTGAAGACGTCTCAGTCCTCTCGTGTTGTATGAGGTGGATGAAGTTCTGAATAAATGCTTCCGACAACCAGTTTCATGTCATTTTAAATGTCTTTGGTACAAAAGAAAACTCGACTGAACCGTCTAAACATCTGACTCGTGACAGTTGGTGTCAGTGAAGCTTCTATAAGTTCTCCTGTGGTGGAGAAGACGGTTAATGATCCTGTATGTCCGACCCGGTCCAGTGTGAGATGTTCTGAGTGTCTGTGCGCGTCTCGTCTTACCTCGTTGACGAACACCCAGTGACTGTCCTTGGAGGCCAGGTTTGTCTCCACCGCCTGCAGACACACAGACACACACAGAGTTAGTAACTGACTTCAGACCATCGAACGCTGATCTGCAGGACAGGACGGAGGATTTCATCGTGTCGTCGACTCAGATTCAACTGAGCGGCTGTGATTTCTGCAGCGTCGGCCTCTGTTGTCACGATGGTGTAGTCAGATAACTGGGCTGTGTATATTCTTTAAATTGCTGCTAAATGACAAGAGGGAGAAAACCTACAACACCCAGAATGCATTGCACTGCAGTGGGCCGATGTGCAGCAAACGGCTCAGAACAAGTAAGTAAGTAGGTTTTAATGCCATCGCTGAAGAGACAAACTTTATTTTGATTACAGTGATGTGTGTGTGTGTGTGTGTGTGTGTGTGTGTGTGTCCTCACAGTGCTGTGTACATACGGTGTGTATATTTGAACATGTGTGTGTTTTCTGGCTCCATAAAATGACATAAATCAACTCCTTCTCATTATCCAACAATATAAACTCTGAAAATTAAACCAGAAAAAGAAAATGATAGAAGAACAGCTGGTTCAAACACACACACACACACACACACACACACACACACACACACACACACACACACACACACACACACACACACACACACACACACACACACAGGTCCTCGGGGCTCAGCTGGCCAGATGTTTTCTAACAGGTCCTCATTCAGCTTCCAGATCACTGAACACTGACACACTCGTCTCCTCAACACAACTTAGTTACGAGTCACAGTGAAAAACCCAGTTTAACTCTACAGTCATCAGGCGGTTCAGTCCGAATGGATCTGTCTCGTTTTAACAGTCGGGTCGGGGACGCAGCAGAAGAAGGGTATTCCAGCTCGTCCTGGAGGATCCCGAGGCGTTCCCAGTCCAGATGGGATATATAATCCCTCCAGTGAGTTCTGGGTCGGCCCGCGGGTCTCCTCACGGTTCCCCTGCATGTTGCTTGGAAATATAACCAGGTGTGTTCAACAGTAACGTCTGCTTGTACGTAACTGAACCACCAACTTTTCCTAAACCGATCCAGAGCTCACCTGACAGCTGTAACCGTGACGACGGCGGTCACCTTGCTTTAAATCTACGAGCCACACAAACGCCTTGAAAGTGTTGTTCTTTTTATAAACCATCCCATAATATCACCTTGTCAGATGATGTTGTCAGCGATCAGGTTAACCTATAGTAAAGGACACAACCCGGCTCCCTTAATACACTTCACAGCGCCTACGAGGAGATATTACACCTGTCACCATAACCTTTACTGGGTCCAGACGGACTGTAGACACACACACACACACACACACACACACACACACACACACACACACACACACACACACACACGCACACACACACGCACACACACACACACACACACACACACACACACACACACACACGCACACACACCTCGAACAGTTCATCCTCCACAACTTCACATTACGCTCCCGTTATTAATAACTGATGTTGTTTTAATTGACGCTCTGGGTTTGTTTCTCTGCATCTCGCTCTGCTTCACTTTCTGCCACAGAAAACAGTTCTAATGAACAAATACACGTCAACAGAAAACATGATTATCGTAGGCTTGTGATAACAAAGAGGAGGCAGAAACGAGGCGAGCAAACACTGAAGAGAAAACTGGAGAATAATGACAATGAAGAACATGTTGACCTCGTGGATCTCTGCAGAAGTGCCGTGTAGAAAACACAACATCCAGATGATTTCTCCGTCTGCAGATTCATTCTTTCTTTTTATCAGCGACACGTTCTCGTTTGCTGTGAATGAATGAATACTCTGAAGTGCTGTTTAATGATACAGACATTTCCAGACGATTCAAACAAGACAGATTCTGAACATTTTCTGACACAATCAGAGGCTGAACTGTGTTTAAACGTCCTCTCACTGATCGTCTGGTTGATATTTGCGCTCACGTGTTTGTCGCTTGACTGCTTTTGTCTAAACACGACGCAGACAAAGTGGAAACCAAAGATTAAAAAAGAGTTTTGCGACTGTATTGTTTGAAAAGTTGTTGTTAAGAGTTTTTAATGTTAAAACAAAAACAATACAAATGTTCTGTTTCTCCCTGAAATACTCTGCCTTTACAAATCTTTTCTCACCGCCTCTCTCGTCACATCGGCCTCCGACTGATAAACTATCAGCAGGAGTGCGAACGACGTCGACAAAAACATGGACCCACTCTGAAACACAGAACCAGTTCCACCCAAATGGCAGCGATGAAAACAGCCTTTGTTTGGTGTACGAGTACAGACGGAGGTGATAAACACCTAAACATTAAATAAACTGATGTTTTGTGGGGAAGCGTCAACATATTTTCAGAACCGTCTGCTGATTGGACTCTGACATGTTGGATGAAAGTTCAGATATTGACCGAGAGGAAATGTCAGGAAGTTGGACTAATCCGGAGCAGATCAGGCCATTCATTGATTTCTATGACATTAGTTGTAAAGACACCTCTTCATGGAAGAAAGTGACGATGCTGACCCGTTGTTGGCGCCACAGAGAAGGTCAGCGGGTCGTACATGAAGAGGAACTCTTCCTGAAAGGCGACGGCCGGCTCAGCTGTGACACGCGAGCTGCAGTGTGGTTGCTCGCTCCGTCTCGTCGCCGTCTCTCTCTGAGTCATCTGACGAGGTCACAACACGACCACGAATCTTGGTGCTGCGGTCGGGCCGCGGGCGACGGGAGGGAGGATGACGATGATGAAGGCTGACCGGCGTGACTGACAGCTCCGCAAATGTGCGAGAGGCTCGTGGAGCGAGAGCAAAGAGCCAGACGCCACGCAGAGAGGAGGGAGCAGACGTCAGGCCCGAGGAGCCGGGATGTGACTGTAAACATGGCGTCCTCTCCACTTCAGACCGTTAGCCTTTTCTACTTCTGCCTGTGATACGTGACGGGGCCGCGGGTCGGGCCTTCGGGTCCACGGGTCGGGACTTTGATCACTTCAGCTGTCGGAGGAATCGAGACAGAGTAGAGACGCGTGTCGCTGCAGGAGACGTCCTCAAATTTTTATCAGCAAAAAACACTGTGTGATGGAGCTGAGTGCTGTATTAACGGGTTTAACACCTGTTCCAGCCTGCAGGAGTCTGTGACATCACAACCCCAGTCAGCCAATCATGTTGCAGCTATGACCGAGTCACATACGCACTCCAGTTAAATGCACCGTATGCCTGAAGGACTCAGCCGACGGTCGTTATCCAGCTGGAACGAGGAGGAGAGAGTCAGGAGAAGATCCAGACCGTCAGGAGGAGTAAACACCTGGAGTCACATCCGGTTCTGTTCTGACCCGGAGACGTCTAGTGGAAAAGATGATCTCTCTTCACTGTTGATCAGCCTGACTGCAGCAGTGACCCGGAGCGGACCTCCAGGTTCTGTTCTGCTGACTGGAGCTGGAGGGGACATTACAGAGAGGAGACAGAGAACCAGAACCAGAACCAGAACCAGAGTCTGACTGAGGTTGACGGTTCTGTTGTGTGCTGGTTTATAGCTGATGTGACGATGTTATGTGTAGGCTCAGTCTCAGACTTCGTCCTCGCTCTCGTTACGTTACCTTGAGGAAACTTTCCAGATTTCATTGTTGGGAGAGCCGGACAGTTCTGGAGGAGTAAACACCTGGAGTCACATCAGGTTCTGTTCTGATCCGGAGCCGTTCACAGACGGGAGGAGAGCTCAGAGAGGACTGGGATTAAAAAGTGGATTTATCTTCCCTCCTGTTGATCAGCTCCACTGTTACTTTGACTAAACTTGCTGATTTCTTTGATTTTAAAAACCGTGAGGAACAGAACCAACACCTCGCCGCTGTTCTGAAGCATCTCTCATCAAATGTTTCCTCTTTGAACAAACTTGTTGTGACTCTGGAGGTCACACAGAGAGCAGCGAGGTATTATCAGGTCGTGTGAGACCTTCAGGGTCCTTCACTCCACCTTCTCCTGTCAGAACAAAGAACGCTTATAATCACCAAAATCAGTGAAATAACCCACAGAACACGTTCGCTGCTGTATTTGTTTGACAGCTGAGACCCCTCACATTAGTCAAGTACATCTTATTGAGATAACACACTTTACTGTGAGTGCAAGTGGCCCCGCGAGGCTGACGAGTTAATTAAAAAGCTGCTCAGTAGCCAAAGATCGTTAGGATTTTTAAAAAAAATAATTCTTCTTGGAGTCTCCGACACGCCGTCCCTGACAGATGATACGTCAACACAGATTAAACCCTCGACTCCTCGTGGTGAAAGAAAAGCTGAAGAAGAAAACCACCTTCATTTCTTAAAAACACAAACGTGGCAGCAACATTTAAGCGTCGGTGTTTTGCAGGCGGCGTTCTTCCAGTCGGCTGCACATAAACAGTCACAGCAACACTGACAGAAGACGCTGCAGACTTTAAGAACACATACTGTTCAAATATCTGTTTTTCTCCTCTGCGGTCGTTTCATTCGTCTGTATTTTCCCCGCGGCAGCACATCAACCTTACAAGGCGCTGATGAGCTATTGATTGGCCGCGGCAAGACACATGAAAGCTGTGAGACAGAATCGGCGGTTGCTCTGCTTAAATATTGAGCGATGAACTGCTTCAGAGTAAAGACATTGTTATTTATAGAGCCTCTTTTTCCAATCTTGGATAGTTTCCCGTCTCTAATGTACAAGAACAAGCGGCTGGTGTTGCTCGTAAAGATAATTATTGGCGGGAAAATATGAGCTGAATGTTCAGTTTTCTGTTTCTGGAGGATTTGTGCGTGTGGTGCTGATGTCAGGGGAAGCTGCGGCACATGTCTCGTATAAAGCTGAAGATCTGTTGTGTGTTTTTCAGAGCGTTCCCGTCTCGTTGCTCAGGGGACGCGGGTGGTCCGGTTCATGGGGATTAGGGAGTTAGCTCACTTAAATGATGCTCTGCTGCCTCCCCCTCTCTCTCCTCTCTCCTCTCTTTCTCTCTGTGGGTTTAATAGTCCTGACAACAAGCATTAACAGCAGCAGCCAGCTCTGGATGTCACACCAGGGACCGGCTGCTTTTAACACCGCGTTAATGGAACGGACCGGGATCAAACCCGCGAGGATGAAGCTCTCTGGGGCCCAAAGAAAAAATCCACACCAGGGAAGCAAAATAAAGTCCAGTTTGTGAGCTTCTGGGTAGTTTTATTATTATATTTTTATGCACCGCAGAGCTGAAAACCAACACATGGTTTTGATTCCGTGTATACGTGTCTGTGGATTTCTCTCAGGAGAACACAGAACCGATCCGACATCCATTTACTCGCCGATCTTCTGTCCAACTCTCACCTGTGAATGAACACAGGTGACCAGAATATCTCTCCTCCTCAGGGCTTTCACTCAGATCCGTCCAGCAGATGTTCGTTTCAGTCGACGACTGTAATTAAATATCTGCATGATGACTAGCTTAAATCGTGACCCAGGTAAGACGTGTTAAACACTCACGGAACCGACCCGCTAAGCGCTGTCGTCTGCCGCGGTCCGACATGGAGATAAATCCCAGAATACAGCAGCAGAGTTGTTTGTGACTCAAAGAAGAGCTTCAGACGGAGGCAGGAACAGGCTGAGTCACTCTGAGAGAATACGACTGGGTTGCTTCGGTTCTGATGAAGAGGCCTCCTGGATTTCTCCCCGTGGGCGTATGAAAGGAGCCCCGGGCAGACCCAGAACCTGCTGGAGGGAATATTCTTTCTTGCTTTTCACTGAAACCTGGACGCAGATCAGCAGCAGGAGAGTTTTGAAGGATGAAGACAGAATCTTTAACTACAACATGTTCAGTTCTGTCAGCTGGGAATTAACTTTAAACATCGACATCTTCAGATTCATTCAGGACGAGAAAACATCTTCAAATTAAGATGAAGATGATGAGAAGAGAAGAGGGACCACAGCATCATTTTGAAGCCTGCTGTAGATGCTAAGCTAAAAGTGTTAGCGTTTATCTGAAGTGGGTGCACGAGCTCGACCAACGTCTTTTCAAATCAGTTTGCCATCTTGGTGCTTTTTATCTTCCCCATTTGCATTAATAAGTAAAATAAAGTGGAGTTTCTCAGCTTTACAGCAGCAGCACACGTCTTGTTTGGCCATTCAGGGCCTCCGTAGTGAACCGATGTCACCGTCACGCTCTGCAGCATCGACTCATCAGGGAAACCTGCGTCACCTCTTCTTCTGAGTCAACAGACGATAGCTGTAGCCGAGCTATTGTTGTTCATGTTGATGGATTATATATTTGTCTTCTGCTTCAGTGTTCTGCTTTAAAACCTTTCTGTTTCTACACAAATCTACATCAGTCTGTGTTTAAATACAGGCTGAAAATCACAGAGGTTAATATCGTAATAAATCGCTGTAACCTGTTCAGGAGAAGTCAGATGGAAATCTAAAAACATCCAAGTTTATCTTTTTTAAATAAAGACCTAAACTTCCTGTTCCGTCTCAGTTCACAGTGAAAAACATCACATGTTGACTGATGTTTGACTCTCAGACAGAACAAATATAAAACTGTGATTTTAAATGAGTGAGACTGAAACTTCAGGTTCTCCTGAATCAAATGATGTCTGACGCTCGATGCCGACTGTGAGAATACAGACGGAAAAACAAGATAAATACGCCTTAAAAATAGTTTTAGAGGAGAACGCTGCGACTCTGTTTTACTGCGAAGCTCCAGAAATGTTTTGTGGAAACTTCACCTGACTTTGTATCAGCGTGGAGGGAGGAGAAGACGACCGGGTGAAGTCAGAACTTCAGACAGTGTTTGACATTGCGGGCTGGTAACTTCGTCCTGATGCACACCGACACACACGTGAACACACAGACGGAAACCAAACTACACAAACCCTCAGCTCTTAGAGAATCTCCTCTCCTGCGAACAACAAAGCGCTCAAACACACAAAAGCTTTTTCCAGCGTTGCTTGAACACAGTCGGATGACTCCGAGCTGCTGCGCGTCACAGCGCTTCAGGGAGCGCCGCTTTTAACAACAACAGGATGACCTCCATCGAGCCGTCGACACTCCAAGAATGACTGGAGGTCAAGTTGATCCTGTCAGGATGAGTCAAGACACTTTCCAGCGCTCGTCGTCTCAGTCGGAGAATGAAAAGAAACTCCTCGTCCTCTCAGAGAGAGCAGAGGCCCGCGAGAGTCAAGGTAAAAGCCAAACGAGGAGGTTTCATGTTCGGGTAGTGAAGGACGGTGTTCAAGAAATCAACATGGCGTGTGGAAACTCCTTGAGAGACGTCTAGTTTGACTTTTATGTGCCAGCGTTTGAGAGCTGCGACCCGACACAGAGGCTGCAGGCTCAGTGGAGGTGAAGGGCACCGAGTCGTGGGCGTCTCCTGGTGCAGCTGCTGAAGGGCTGCATGAAGCTGCAGCACAGCAAGAAGGGCAAAGGGTGGAGAAGGTGTGTTTCAATGCAGAAATGTTACATATTCTATCTTTAGTTCGCATATTAAGCACTTTTAAATCATTTACACCAAGTTTTTACGACGCAGTTGTCGACAGAACCACCAAACTCCAGCACAGTGCCTGGCTGCAGGGGCGACAGGTTCTTAAAAAAAAGGATGTGACATAAGCTGAATTTACAAGAAGGACCAAATAATTAAGAATTTGTGCGAAACAAAACTTCACTAAGTTTATAAAGTTACTTCTGAGTCAACAACTCACAAAATTGAGTGATTTTTCAAGGGAGTCTGGTTCTCTCCCTCTTCTTCTCCCCTGCCGTAGTTGATGTTGCTGCTTTAACCTATAACATGTTTTTAATACAACAAACATGAACGTCACGCATCGTTTACCATGACGCCTTTATACAGACCGACCTCGGCACGCCCGACTGTGACTTCCTGCGTCTCAGACGTCCATGCTGAGGACGATATTTAAGAGACATTCTGCTGCAGAATCGCTTCGTGCTGCCTCGTTTGAATCAACCTCCTACACGCTCACACACAGACGGCGTTTAAAGATCAGGAAAGGACAAAATTGTTAATTGTGCTTAACTGGCTTACTTGACTGTGACAGCAGTGTGGTGGGAAACACTGGCAGGAGCTGCACCATTGTGTTCAAAATAATCTGATTTAAAGTCTGATGAAGGCTGTGAAAGGAGAAACTGCACTGTTGTTCACCTATTGTTTGTTTTTTTTACTTTTGACTTTCTTGAACGCCTACAAAGAAACAAGTCTTCAAATGTCAAGATTACATTTGTTCATGCTCTGTATCGACATTTCTACAACACCCGGCATATCGCATACACATTATGTATATTAGCTGATAATTTCGAGACATAATTTGAGTCCAGATTTATATCAGACTGCACAAATCACCTTCAATATACAATATATCTTCTTTGTTTCCTGATCAATAACTCTGCTTAATCTGCACATGTGATATAGTATGTTAGAGATTGTTTTGTTGTTCAGGAAACATTTTCATACTTTAGTTTTGTGTCCCCGACTACAAACCAAGTTTCCCTTCATGGAAAATACAAATAAAACATGCTGTGTTTTAACCCTCACCGAGTTGTTTATGAGCTTAAATCCATCCAGCTGTGTTTGCAGGAATGTACTTTTATTCTGATGGCTGTGTTGCTTCACCACATGATGAATAAAGATCAATATTCTGTCCGTTTAATTAACAGTTTACTGATCAATATCTGGATCAGAATCATCCTGGAAAAGGTCACAAACAACAGAAACCTTTCACAGATCCGTCGTCACAAATGTCAGAGAAGAAGAAGAAGAAGAAGAAGAAGAAGAGGAGTATTTATTGTTACTTTATGAATTATCATCACTTCTGACTTGTTATCGTTGTTATTTCTCACCACAGCTATGAATCTATAACGCTCTAAATCACCTTCCATATATTCGTCTCGTGTGACGGACGAATACGATTTCCTGACACATTTTATCAGGATGCATCGCAGCACATAAACACCAGAATGAAACCAGTAACGTTGCTGCGGCAGGTGAGGACACACGTCTTCTCCAGCTCTCCCACACACATAAAACTTACATAAACAAACATTTCTAATGGGCGTTGTATTTAGCTGGATGCCAATTAGAAAGTGTCAACCTGAGAACATGTTAGTGAGTGCTCAGAGGTCACACTGACACAAGTGTTGGGTATATGTTACATTATTTGAATTTGTAGAGAAGAGTTTAACGTATCATTTAATAATATAAACGTGACTCTGGTTGAGCACAGTCTACCAGACAGGTAGAGACGAGCTGACGGAGCGTTTACAGGTGATAAATGTTAGTTCAGTACATTTACATTACATATTAAAATGGTTTATTATGTTGAATTTTCCGTTTCCCTCCTGTAACACGTCTCTGTTTAGGCTTAGGCACAAATCCACCCGGCTGAGGTTTGGAAAACATCACGGTTTGGCTTAAAATACTTACTGTGGTCGTCACGATGCCGGATGGAGACGTATTCAGATGTTTTACTGTGTTTCCACCTGGATTTATTGTTCATGTTGAAGTCACTTTCTGTTTGACTCTTTACAGGTCAGCTTTAAACTCACATGGTTGATCGTTGAGAGATTTAAGGATCTAACGCAGATGTCAGGAGTCATTTTTCTACAGCCGTTACATTTAACAACATTTACTTCAGAACGACACGTGCGAGGAAAAAACTTAAAGTCGACCTCTCAGCTGAGTGAGAGTCTGCAGCTGAACCTGAACTCAGCAGCTTCTAATCTGAAGCATTTTGTTTTTTGATGCTCTGCTCCGCCGCTGGTTTGATTCTGCTCCGTCCTCGGTGTGTTTGGACGGCGCCTTGCAAACCTCCGCTCTGTTAACTGCTGGCTGTGTAGGCATGGAAACTGGCGTTCACCACCACCTCAGGAGCTGAGCCGCCCTCCTCCTCTGCTCTGCTGGAACCGAGCCGAGTACAAGAGTGGTTCGCCTCAGTCTGAGCCTCTGCTGAAAAACACCGAGGATGGAAAAACATCATCCTTAAAGTCCAGCAGCAGCCGGAGAGCAGAGCGGAGGACGTGTTCGGATGTGAGAGAACAGATTAGATTGGTTTTAAAGATCTGATCGGACAAACAGCTCCTCGTCTCTGGTCAGGACTTTGTTTTCAAGAGCACAGTCTGTTAGCAGGATGTCTTTAACTAACAGATATCAAGACGGTTATATATTATTCATATTTACTTAAATATCCAGAACAGAAATCTGAACATTGGAAGAAGCCAGGTTGAAAGTTCTTGTCGTCAGGTGTGATCCAAGTCTGCAGACGCCCCGAGATCCTAAATAGATTTTCAAAAGATGGTTTTTCGTGAACGCTAACACTGTTAGCTTAGCAGCTACAGTGAAGATTTCAGCTGAAATAAAGAGTGTAAACAACGTCTTCTCAGATGAGTTTGTGATCTCGGGGGACATCTGTGATGGAGTTTATGGTTCAGAGAATCTGAGGTGGGAGTGAATGAATCATGTGAGCGACCTGCAGCTCAAAGAGCTCAGTGTGGGAGAGCGATCTGCAGAAGTCCTGCACGCTGTCTTCACTCTGCTGGTGTAATTACAGCGTCGCCGTGACTCAAAACATTTTCATGATTTGTTCAGTTCTCAGCCACTGAAAAGACGCCAGAAATGCCAGAAGGTCAAAATTCTGCAGATTCTTCTTCAGCCATGATTACTGCCGAGTGTTTTCCAAAGCTCACACACTCACAGGGAGAAACAGCTGTGTGTGCTTATCAGAGTGAATGATGGAGGACGAGATTCCAGCTTTCTGCCACTGTAGCCGCTGAAAGTAACATTTAAATAAACGTATAATCAACTGTAAATAAGTGTGTATCAACGTACATATTAATCTTGATAAAGCAACAGAAAAGTTGTGTTTACTTTTGATACTGAAGTTCATTTCGTATCAGAAACTAGTCTTGTGTGCTGGCGTCTCCTCGTCTCTGGTGGAGCACCGCCTGCTGGCCGACTTTCCCCTTTAAACACACCGACCTCTTCTGCTCACAGCTGTGTCTCTGGGCTACAGACAGCAGACAGACGTCTCTCTCTGTAGCCCAGAGACACTTACTAGAAGATGATGATAACACAGGAAGAAAAGCAGCCGACCAAGAAGTGACTGCAACAGCTGAAGAAGGTGGTGTGTTTACTGGGGAAACTACCGACCACTGAGCAGCAGAGCAGCTGCAGTCGTTGCTGTCACAGGTTACAGCAGAGCAGCTGCAGTCGTTGCTGTCACAGGTTACAGCGTAGATTCAGAGCAGAAGCATTGATCAAGCTAAAGACTTCTGGTCCTTCTCAGGAGGGACCTGACCAGTAAAACCAGCTGATGCCTTGCTCAGTGGCACCTCCGCAGCAGTAAAATATGTTTTCATAGCTGAACTTTTAGCCTTTAAAACTCTATAATTCTGATTATAACACCTTTAACAATGTGCAGATGGATCTCTTCAGTAAATGAATTCATCCTCTCTGAATCAGCATCATGTGTGAAACTAAAACACTGACAGCTTTGAGATCTGACCGCCAACGTGTTTGTCTTTGAAACTTTTCCTGCAGAAACTTTGTTCTCTTATGTCTCGTCTGTGTGGCACTTCTGGGGCGTAAACAGGAGGAAGATGGCCGCCGCACGCCAAACTGCAGTGACCTTTCAGAGAAAGGGCTTCATTAGAGGAGACGACGGGCGGCAGCGGCCCGGCTGAGTGGTAATCATACAGAACCGTCGCACTGTATCTGGGCCACAGGTAGCCGGTGAACGGGCTGATAGGCAGATGGAGGCGATGTGCACAGAGGCGTGTAATGACACACACACACACACACACACACACACACACACACACACACACACACACTCTTTGTCTTCCTCAGTCTCTAATTGTTCTCACGTCTTGTAGCCGTTATCTTCTCACCCTTTGCCTTTTCGTAACCTGCAGGTGAAGTGGAGTGTCAGGTGATGATGTTTTCAGGTGAGAAAGCTCCGACTCATCGTTGTGGAAAAGGTCGTCACTCGAAGCAGCTCGATTATTTTTACATTTAATGTTGAGAGCTCCAGTGATTTCACTCTTCAGAGGGAGTTTCCAGACGATTACTGCAGAGGACAGATAAACTGCCTCATGTGATGTCACTTGAGTCGGCACAGGTTGAAGACGGGTTGAGATGCATTGTGGGTAATGAAGGCACCAGATTTTTTTAACAAGACAGTGGTAGATTTTTTTTTTTCCCATCGACACAGAAGTTTGATGCTGAATTGAAGAATAACTCCTTTAATTTAAAAGCTACTGAGCAGATGTCAAGACTGGTTAGTGGTAAAATAAATCATTTTATTATTATATTATTATATTATTGTATTTCCTTTTAATCAAGAGAATAATAATTGACATTAAATAGAAACGTTGAATACAAACTCAGAAATGACTATTACAAACATTTTAGTTCTGCAATTGAAGTAATCTGTATCTACTAACTTGTTCTTGCTGTCTTTTCTTTTCCTCTCGTCTCTGAATCAACATTGTCTGTTCCTGTTTCTGCTGAAGGTAAACCCACAGCTGTGTCAGGGAGCATGTAGCGAGCTAATTCAACGTAGCGAGACAACAGAGAGGAGAGAGTAACTACGTGGAAATATTCAAACTGTTTTGAATATTTGGGTGAAAAGGACGAGAACAACATTGCTGTGGGACTGTAGCACTTTAAACCTTCTTCCTTTGTTAAATGTGTCTGAAACCTTCCTGTTATAACTGCTCGTACGTTCTGTACATCACATTCTGCCTACATGAAGACACATGTAGAGGAAGACTGTCACATGGTGAGCAGGCTGTGATTTCTCTACATCCGTGGTAATGACAGTCTTCAGAGGTCCATGTTCTCTCCGTATGGACCTTCCCGCCCTCCGTCCCTCCCGCTCACGTCTCCTCATCGCTCTTACTTTCTGACAGGACGAGCTGGGCCTCAGATCTCTCGCTCTTCTTCTTCTTCTTCTTCAGTGTCTGCGACCGTCACTCATCCCTCCATCCTATTATACCTGCTCACAAAGAGGGAGCGGGCGAGTGTCGGAGGATGGAGATAGAGATTGAAGAGGGGCTGAAGTGTCCCATTTTAAAGAGCAGGTGAAGGCGTCTTCCTGCATGATAATCAGGTCTGGAGAGGAAGTCGGTCCATCACATCGCCTGAGGAGGAGTCTGAATGTGAGGGAGGGAGAGAGGCTGGAGTGGAACCAGCGGGTCGGTCCTGAGACCATTTAAAGGACTAGAATACTGTTGAAACTCTTCCTAAAAGGAGGTCCAGTCATCCACTGCAGGTGAGTCAGACTTCAGTTCTAACCCTCTAATCAGATAAACACAGATATTATCGCAACGTAAAATTACTTATTATGTCTATATAACAAAGTTTTGAACATTTAAATCCAAATGCTAATCGCTGCAGATTCGCCGTCTTCCAGAACAAGAAGGAAAAGAAATGTTGAGACGGATGGATTTTGGACCTAGAACACATCCTGGTGATCCATTAGTTGGTTTCATTTACCGTCCTGTGTGTTTCTGGGAATAACAGAGTGAATGTGGAGGAAACGGCTCGCAGCCAGAGTCGTCCTGCCGCTCCAGTCGGGTCTGATGGCAGGAAATGTTTCAGTAACTGGGCTCCAACTGGCTCCAAACGGCGCCGTGGCATCGCTCCCCGCTCGGCGGCGCCGCTGGAAGAACTCCCCACAGCGCCGCCATTACTACGCCACAGGGAAGGATAGTGCAAGGCATTCTGGGACATGTAGGAAATCAGGGAGGTGTTTTTCAGAATGTTTTTAGAAGATAGAAAAGATAATTCACCTATAATCCACCTAAAGTCCTCACCAGCTGACAGTCAAACACGTTCCTCCAGGTAAACTGTATTTATTGTTGTTTTGCCGAGATAACGAGATCGTTTTTGAAAGAATCCAGATTATTTTGATTGTGCCATCGGTTCTAATGTTCATATCATCCACAACTGTTGATGAAGAATATGACTAAAGCCTCCTCAGCTCTCCACCCAAAACAAATGTTGGAATTTTCTGTTTTATCCAACCGGGATGAGTCCAAGTCCGACCCGGTGAGTGGATTACAGCTCCCACATGATGATAAGAGCTGAACGTGAGTTGAACAGATGTGGACACAGCTCCCTCTGTCAGCCATGAACGTGACGGTCCCATGATAGAAAACACAGAGACGGAAGAAAAGTACAATTTACTTGCTACTGACTTAAAGTTGAGGCTTGAAGTCGCTCCCCTTGAATCCAAAATATTCAACACACTGCAGACCAACTCCTCTGAGTCCAATCACAACCTTAAGGCCACTTTGGCATTCATCAGGCTCGATTTATTCATGGGAGCGAGGCAGCGGCGGCGGCGGCGGCGTGGCGCGAGGCAGATAGAAGCAGCGGCGGTGAGGGTCATTACCAAACATCTCAGACAGACATCGCAGGGATCGTTGTAGTTATTGATCCGTCTCCAGAAGCCTCGGTGTAGCCCCGGTCTCGCCATCGAAACTGGGCTTCAATTGGGCGGCGGGCGTCCGAGGTCCAGCTGTCATCTAGTTTGCATACAGAGTGAGGGAGTGTGGTGCATAATGACCACGAGAGGAGGGGTCGCCACGGCACGGCGAATACATACAGGCTGCGTTCGACCTCAATTATAATATGCAGATGCGACGACGCTGGGAGAGAAATAGGCGGAGGAGGATGAGGAGGGAACCAGGAGGGTGGAAGTCGGATCAGAATTATTCCCGAAAAAAAATTAAAAATACTTGTTCAAAGATGGAAGCGAGGCAGACGGACTGAGAGGGAGACGTGGAGCAAGAAAGAGACTGAAAATAAATAAGTGCTGCTGTGAAGTGTCGCCTGAGTGGAAAGAGACGACAGAGTTCAGATCTTTTACTTTAGGAGAAGTGGTGAAATCACAACGTAGGAACACTCAGATCCTGAGAAGAGATCCGACCCGGCACAGAACCACAGAACCACAGAACCACAGCCGTCTTCATCAGAAACACGTCAGTGAGCTGCACTGCTGTTCCCTCATCACCACCCGCAGTCACACACAAACACACACACACACTCACCACAGCACCAGATGTGGATTCATCCGCTGCAGAAAGTAGTCCCCAGCTAGTGAAGCATTTCCTCCTGTTTGTTTAATAAAAACTACAGGAATTATGCTAATTTTCATGTTTGTATCGACCTGCATTCACTATTTCTGTATTACTTTAATAAAAGAATTTAGAAATCACACTTGAAAGTTTCATTCATAATGAGCAGAGACTTTAAAGAACCGTTGAATCACGTGACGTGTCGTAGCTGGAGACTTGATTTAAAACGGAGAAACAACTAAAAAGTGTTGCCGAATCAGCTGTTAGCACTTCCTGTTTGCAGTGTACTCATGGATGTACAGACGACTGTCACTGAATCACTTTGACACACAGAAAACCTAAAAACGTGATGTTTCTAAGGCAAGTTCTGCACATGTAAAGAAGGTCTCTAAAACACGTGACGACTAACTGAAATATTTTACTTTTATTCGCCAAAAGTGAAGAAACAGGTACTCTCATCTTTTCTGTCTTAGTTTTGATTTATGCTAAATTTTTGCACTTTGAGATTTGAGAGATTTTTGCTTTTCACTCAAACTGCAAAACTGGGATTCAGACAAGTCAGGCGGAGAGTCGGGAAGCTTCACAATGTAGGAAACAATATAAAAATACAAGAACAGATTTGGGGTTAATATTCACATGCGGAGGGAGAAGCTGGACTCTAAATCAACCTGTGAAGAGGAGTTATAAAAAGGAAAAGTTGAGAGAGTGACGGATGTGAGAGTGGTGGAGTGGAGGGCAGAGAGAGTGACGGAGGTCTGGATGATGGTGCAACATGAACACAGCGACATGTGACTCTGTACATGTTAGCAGCCTGCAGAGCACTCAGAGAACACGGCAGCCACGCTGGACGACCTTCAGAGAGCACAGACGGATTCTCAGAACATGTTCACATGTTCTCCACCGCTGGACCTTGTACACCTACACTGAAGAGCCATTTGCTCCCAAGGCCTCCTGGGAAAGATGACCATGGTCGACACACACAGCGCTCAACACTCAGACGCTGCCCTTCATAATGTTAACAATATGTGTGTGTGTGTGTGTGTGTGTGTGTGTGTGTCATGTTTGGACACGAGTGGAAAGACATTACTTTTATTTTTACGCAGGTTTTTAGCAGGTTCACTTCAGAAAGTTGGATTATTTCCGTTAAATCTAAACGTTTGTTCAGTGAGAATTGTTCTGGGAAAGTAAACTGACACATTTATCAAAAGAACAGACATTTATTTTAATTATGGTCAGATTTGATGTGAGGAAGGGACTGTTATTGTGTTATTGTTCTGAGAAAGCTAAGATGTTTTAGAGGCAAGAAATCTGTAAATGTGAAATTGAATTTGTGTTAAATGTGGAGACAAATCTGCAAAGTGAGGACTGTTTTAAAAAGTGAAGACATGATGGAAAGCATGTAGACTTAAAATTAAATTGACTATCAAAAGTCCAGGAGGTTTCGACATATCTGAAATATCAGAAGGAATCATTCTTTGACAAGAGAAACAGACGTGTTGGATATTAGACGTAAGACGTAACTGGAAACTGAGGATATGAATCAAAGCGGGGACATCATGTGAAGTGGAGACGTTTCTGAACGTACGACACTTTTGTGAATTGAGGAAATTCATCAAACGTCAGCGCAATTAAATAAAGAAGGACATTTTGGGAAAATGAAGACATGTTGGAAAATCAAGTATGATTCAGAAGGTGGAGACAGTTTTGTTAAATGAAAATGTCTTTTACGTGTGAACATTATTGGAAAGTGAGCTCGTATTTGAAACATGCACAGAGACATTTCATCACGAGGGACATACTGGACACTGGAGACATGATGGAAGAGGGGATGATTTAGAAAGTGAAGACAGATATGTAAAGTGAGCGTAGAAAGAAAAAGTGAGAAAAAAAAGACTTTTTCTAACCAGGCAGGTATTAAAAAAGTCTTTGTGGCATCAAATCCAGGTGTTTTTTAGGGAGTGCTGCAGATGTTTTGGCTGTTTTACTCAGGAAGTCGATCCATCTCCATCTGTGGTCACTACGAACAAACCAGCATTTTATAAACTGAACCGGGATGTTTTCTGAACCCTCACCAGGTTTCTGTGCCTCCGTCACTCTCTCTGCTCTCCACTCCACCACTCTCACATCCGTCACTCTCTGAACTTTTCCTTTTTATAACTCCTCTTCACAGGTTGATTTAGAGTCCAGCTTCTCCCTCCGCATGTGAATATTAACCCCAAATCTGTTCTTGTATTTTTATATTGTTTCCTACATTCCTACATTGTTTGTGAAGCTTCCCAACTCTCCGCCTGATTTGTCTGAATCCCAGTTTTGCAGTTTGAGTGAAAAGCAAAAATCTCTCAAATCTCATGGTTGATATTTTCCAACAAAAAAAGCGCTAAAATGTAGCACAAATCAAAACTAAGACAGAAAAGATGAGAGTCCCTGTCGTCCCTGTTTCTTCACTTTTGGTGACTAAAAGTTAAAATATTTCAGTTAGTCGTCACAAAAACAAACGTTCAGCTTTAAGTTAACTGTGGTTTGATCGGGTCGGCAGAACATGGAGGGGCTGGGGCATTCTTAAACTTTCAAATAATAGTTATTCCAATGAATTGTTTCCAGTACAGACAGTAAAGTGTTGATGAATGTGTCAGGACGACCTGAGGGAGATGAAACAGCAGCGTCCTCAGTCGGATCAGAAAGTGTGGACCGGACCGGCTGAACTGGACCGGCTGAACCGGACCCGTTCAGCCGATGGCAGCTCAGAACAGGGATGCATTTGGGTCGTTTAGCTAACAGACTGTACGGCTGTCTGTGTCTGTGTGCGGCATATTGATGCTGAGACCTGTTTTGCATTTTCAGACGCCTGAGGCGAGATTCAATGCGTGACACACACACACACACACACACACACACACACACACACAAACACACACACACACACACACACACGCACACACACACACACACACACACACACACTCTGTCCGTCTCCATCTCACACTGTGATATGCATACAAACACACACCTGTTGAATTAATTGCGTGCCGCTGCCTCCATCAGGCGCCGGCGACACAAAGACATCAGAGGATGTACGGAGACTTCCTGCAGATAAGATAAACTCACGCCCGTCTTTGTCTGCTGGCCTCGTTGTGTTTGACGTCTCCGAGATCTCGTGTGAAATGTGACGGTTCACTCCGACTGCGAACATGAGAGATATCTATATTCACGATCCTCCAGTGAGCCTCCAGCCCTGAGCTGGACGTGGTTGCTAGGAGATCTGGGATGAGACTTCATGTACGTTTGGTATGCACCTCCATGTTTGACTGCTTTAATTCTGGGCAGCTCTGCCTTTTCTACAAGCCTGCTGAGGCCTCCATTCTCCTGCTTTCTTAGATTTAATCCTGAGGTATGTGTCTCTGCTGGCCGTCCTCAGGAAAAACATGTGAATGAGTGTGTGTGTGTGTGTGTGTGTGTGTGTGTGTGTGCCTCCATTATGATTATGGGGCCTGGGTGGCTGATTAGCTCACAGACACAATATGGCCAGAGACAGAATGGGCCATTGATTCCCCAAGCAGA
Organism: Sparus aurata; assembly: GCF_900880675.1. Classification (NCBI taxonomy): domain Eukaryota; kingdom Metazoa; phylum Chordata; class Actinopteri; order Spariformes; family Sparidae; genus Sparus; species Sparus aurata. Next base: position 26,984,571 of record NC_044206.1, on the reverse strand, counting down.
GCCAAAATGGCTGCTCTGGTGCAACTTGACACAATCTGAGTGGCTGTGCTCCCCTGTGTGTGTGTGTGTGTGTGTGTGTGTGTGTGTGTGTGTGTGTGTGTGTGTGACATGACAGAGAGATTGAGGATAAAGATGGATGAAGACAACAGAGAATTAATCTCAGTGTGTCGTGTGTTTACACATGAATATCGAGTTACGTTAAAGTCAAAATCACATTCAGAATGTGTGAACATGTTCTGCAGCTTCTATGATGTCACATTTTGCATTAAAAGGAGAAAAAAAACATTAAACTGAATTTATTTTAGCATCCAGCGACTGCAGAGAGCAGCTAGCACGATGCAGGAATGACAGGATTTCCTGTACAGCTGCTTAATAAATGGTTTATTGAATATTTCAGTGTTAATGAGGCGGTTCAACCAAACCAAACGTCTCCTCCTCGATGACGAAACTGAGTGAATCTGACCAGAGTTTCACGGCCAACAAAAGGGGAGGGAGGTCAGCGGGCCACGAGGAATTTACTGTCTGATCACACCAAGACAGAGACACAGCTAGCTAGCTAGTAGTCTGGTGTTCATGAGCGTCTGTTTTCTTGGGCTGTGAGCTGAAGTTTCCCCAGTAAACAAACCGACCTCTTCAGCTGTTGCAGCTGCAGAGTCCCTGGACTTGATGGTGGACTCGGGGCAGGGCAGCCTGCCGAGGGGGGCGGCTGAAGACTGACAATGAGGCTGAAGAGGTCGGTGTGTTTACTGGGGAAACTACAGCACATGAACTACAACCAGAGCTACCTGAGGAGTCAACACGGTGAGTTAGTGTAGAGATCGCAACCAATTCTAGACGGAGTAGGGTGGGTCTCAATGTGAATATCTTTCTATTATTAATGTTTATAGTCGGGTGCGCCGGAGGTGCGCCGGAGGTGCTACTGCTAACATGAGTTGTCCAAAACTTTCTTTTTAGTAAACTCTGTGTACACAAACAATGTTCTCAGTGCTCGTGTTCATGTGTAGAGACCCTGGTGATGCTACGAGCAAAGTTTCATGTTGTGTCGAGACTTCTTACCGTTTTAAAATAGAGATTTTGATGCTATAGCCTAAAAGTGTCCGTAGCACTCCCATTGAAAATTAGCTTGCCCGAAAACGAAACTACGGTAAATCTCAAAAGTGCCTCTTTCGTTGTAATTATGCTTTTACACGGAGGTTTGCTTCTCAGCCTCGGTTGCCTTTTGGCGAGTTTCACTTTAACACAAGGATGCATCATCAGGATTTGGGTTGTCGGTGGTCAAATAATCTGATCTCTGGATGATGTCGGTTTCCGGGTCAGAGCAGAATCTTTAAACGAGCAGCGTGTTGAGTTTCAGCCGGAGCTCATCAGGATTCAGACGCTGATGAAGGATCGTGTCAACTCAGCCAAAACAGGCAACAAAAGGCCACCGGGAGACCGAGAGCCTCTTTCCATTCTCTTCAGCACTTTCATACAGAGAGAAAAGAAATGATGTCGGCTGCTGCAGCACAGACAGGGAGAAGACAATTAGCCAGCTAATCGCTAACTTCACCTCAAGCTGCTCCTTTAGGTCAAATTAAAGTCATGGAAATTAATCTTAATGTGGACAAAACATGAAATGAGCAACAGACGCAGACTAATGAGAGAGACAACTGCAGGAAATAAGAAACAGACCCAGACAGAGAGAAGGATGAATAAATAACAGGCTTACAAGGAGAACATGAATAAAAAGCTTTAAAGGATTAATCTTTGATTCCAGTGTGCTATAAATGCTTCATGAGCTGCTAATGAAACAGCAGATTTCTCTCAACCGGAGGCGACCAGAATCAGAACCAACACCAGCAGAAACATGGAGGTGGAACAACAGCGGCGGAATCAGTGCAGCAGAACAAACCAGCATGAGACTAAAAAACAGACAAACAAACCTCAAACCTGACTGAAAGCAGCGCGAGAACGTTTCAGTTCACGGTCAGAAACAGGAATAAAGTTTCTGTCAGCAGGTAGAAAGCCGAGAGTTTGACTGTGATGAACAACATCAGCACGCCGTCAGAAAACACGACCTCATTCAACGACACCGCAGCCATATATAACTTCAAAAACTCCGAAATGACACAGATAACAAACGACCTTCACTTCTCTGAGCGCCAGGTGATGAATACTAACAGTCAACAACAGTAACAGCTGTTTGAATGAAGCCGTCGGTCAGCTGGACTGTAAACGGCTGCTGGACTTCGACTGAACATTCACCGACGTGTCGATCGAGCCGTCGGCTGAAGTCGAAGAGAGAGCGCTGAGCTGAGCGCCTTCAGCCCAGAACGAGGACGCGGAGGAAGCGTGATTACAGCCTTGATTTCCGATCACTTACTTCTCCATTAAGGAGATTAATGAGGGCCGCGCAGGCCGCGGACGCCGGCGCCGCGGTGAAAAATGACGCTATTACCTGTTTGGGATGAAGAGAAGTGTGTCAGTGTGTGTGTGTGTTTTAGAGAGTCCTCATGATGCTGCAGGACGTTTAAAAACATATTGGTGTGTGTGTGTGTGTGTGTGTGTGTGTCAACACATATCAATTAGTGTGTGTACATGTTTGTGTGAGGTGTAGCTGTGTGTGGGCCGGGCGGCGTGGAGGACGTCCATCAATCCATCGTGTGTGTGACGGGTATTTTAAATGCAAAGTTACTGTTGCAGGAGTCGACACACATCAGTCAGCCTGCAGGTGTGTGTGTGTGTGTGTGTGTGTGTGTGCTGCAGATACAGACATGCATGTTTGTTAGCTCCTGAAGCTAACAGTGGAGAGCAGAAGGTTCCTCCACGCATCTTCGTTGGGATCAGATGAAGGTTGATCTCACAGCGTCACTGACGAGGACTCACGTGATCAGCTGGAGGTTTTAAAGTGGGTCAAAGCTCATTACTGTCCAACCACCCACACCTCCACCCTCCTATCATCCACACCTCCACCCTCCTATCATCCCTCCATCATCCCTCCATCCATCCTCATGAACTCATCATCTACCCATCAGCTCAATCAAGGCTGACTGCAGAGGGATAATCATCGTAAATCACTGTTATTGTGAGCGCGTGACCTCTAAAAAGACAAAAGGACGGCTGTTTTCTCCGTCAGCGTGATGATGATGATGAAGCTAGCTTCAAGAGTTATTAAGAAAAATCACATTTGTGTCTTGAAACTGAAACTGTTTTCGTACACGTTAAACAAAGATTCTCTACGACGGATCAACCATGTCGATGAAATCCATCAAAGTGAAACGTTATGTAGAGTCAGCTGTCGCCTCGGTGTGAGCGAATCTACACTTGAAGTTAAACACTGCAATTATTAAAATTACAAAGATTACATAGGAGATTTTACTGCGATTCAAATGAGATATTTAAAATTATATTCAGATGTTTTTCAGTTTGTTGATTGTATACATCATCCGTGCGTCGGTGAATTCATGTTGCTGATGACCTTCTATACTCGGAAAAGACAAACGCGAGGGCGTGGAGGGGCACGTTCAGCAGCTCAGCTCGTTATCTGACTGACGAGATGTTGACTGATGAATAAAAGGTAATATAAAAATAGAAATAAGCCTCCATTCAACCTGCGAACCCTCGCCCAGCAGCAGCAGCAGCAGCAGCAGCAGCGTCTGTTCCTCCGAGGATGAATGAAACGTGCTTCATCCCGCCTGAAAAGACGGCGATGGACAATGTGCTCGAAGGCTGCTGAAAATAGGCTGAAAAAACATGTTATTGAAATTAACAAAGAAAAAAAAACATGTTCTGGTTATCAAAATAATCCTCCACAACAAGCCCACATGAAGAGCCGAACGTATGGAAGGAAAACAAGCTCGCCTCAGGACGGAGAGGAAGATGACGGAGGAGGAGAGAGGATGATGAAGGAGGAGGAGAGAGGATGATGATGGAGGAGGAGAGAGGATGATGACGGAGGAGGAGAGAGGATGATGACGGAGGAGGAGAGAGGATGATGAAGGAGGAGGAGAGAGGATGATGACGGAGGAGGAGAGAGGAAGATGACGGAGGAGGAGAGAGGATGATGACGGAGGAGGAGAGAGGATGATGAAGGAGGAGGAGAGAGGATGATGATGGAGGAGGAGAGAGGAAGAAGACGGAGGAGGAGAGAGGAAGATGACGGAGGAGGAGAGAGGAAGATGACGGAGGAGGAGAGAGGATGATGAAGGAGGAGGAGAGAGGATGATGACGGAGGAGGAGAGAGGATGATGAAGGAGGAGGAGAGAGGATGATGAAGGAGGAGGAGAGAGGATGAAGACGGAGGAGGAGAGAGGATGATGATGGAGGAGGAGAGAGGAAGATGACAGAGGAGGAGAGAGGATGATGAAGGAGGAGGAGAGAGGATGATGAAGGAGGAGGAGAGAGGATGATGACGGAGGAGGAGAGAGGAAGATGAAGGAGGAGGAGAGAGGATGATGACGGAGGAGGAGAGAGGATGATGAAGGAGGAGGAGAGAGGATGATGACGGAGGAGGAGAGAGGAAGATGAAGGAGGAGGAGAGAGGATGAAGACGGAGGAGGAGAGAGGATGATGAAGGAGGAGGAGAGAGGATGATGAAGGAGGAGGAGAGAGGATGATGAAGGAGGAGGAGAGAGGAAGATGACGGAGGAGGAGAGATGAAGATGTTTGAAGGAGGAGAGAGGATGATGAAGGAGGAGGAGAGAGGATGAAGACGGAGGAGGAGAGAGGAAGATGACGAAGGAGGAGAGAGGATGATGAAGGAGGAGGAGAGAGGATGATGACGGAGGAGGAGAGAGGATGATGACGGAGGAGGAGAGAGGATGATGACGGAGGAGGAGAGAGGATGATGAAGGAGGAGGAGAGAGGAAGAAGACGGAGGAGGAGAGAGGATGATGAAGGAGGAGGAGAGAGGATGATGACGGAGGAGGAGAGAGGAAGATGACGGAGGAGGAGAGAGGATGATGATGGAGGAGGAGAGAGGAAGATGACGGAGGAGGAAAGAGGAAGATGTTTGAGGAGGAGAGAGGAAGATGACGGAGGAGGAGAGAGGATGATGACGGAGGAGGAGAGAGGATGATGACGGAGGAGGAGAGAGGATGATGACGGAGGAGGAGAGAGGATGATGAAGGAGGAGGAGAGAGGAAGAAGACGGAGGAGGAGAGAGGATGATGAAGGAGGAGGAGAGAGGATGATGACGGAGGAGGAGAGAGGAAGATGACGGAGGAGGAGAGAGGAAGATGACGGAGGAGGAGAGAGGATGATGACGGAGGAGGAGAGAGGAAGAAGACGGTGGAGGAGAGAGGATGATGATGGAGGAGGAGAGAGGATGATGATGGAGGAGGAGAGAGGATGATGACGGAGGAGGAGAGAGGAAGAAGACGGAGGAGGAGAGAGGATGATGACGGAGGAGGAGAGAGGAAGAAGACGGAGGAGGAGAGAGGAAGAAGACGGAGGAGGAGAGAGGATGATGATGGAGGAGGAGAGAGGAAGAAGACGGAGGAGGAGAGAGGAAGAAGACGGTGGAGGAGAGAGGATGATGAAGGAGGAGGAGAGAGGATGATGATGGAGGAGGAATAGAGCGTACAGTTTAAACTCCAGAATTATTTAAATGTCCAGCAGGAGGAAATGTGATAATAAGTGATAACAAAAAAAAACAATAATCAGTTTCTGCTTCTCTGCATCAAAACAAAACAGAAGACGTTTGCTGAGCGCTGTGTGGGCGGAGCCTCCAGCTCAGGAGGAATAAACACCTGCAGATGTTCTGATCCGACGGGTCGAGAGCTCAGAGATCACGTTTCAACTTCTGGGATTAAAATGTGGATTTATCTTCAGTAATACATAAAAAACAACGCGCAAATTACACAACTGAACACAAACAGACCAGATGTTGTTCTACAGTTTTCTTCACGTTGTGTGTCGTCTCGCTCTCTGACTCTCTCCTGGAAGTTTTAACGAAGGAGGAAACTTTTGTTTTTCTGAGTTCTTCCTCCACCGGAGCTTTATGTTCTGGTGTCCACATACCTTCGGCCGGGTCGTGTACTTCCCAGCTCCTGCATAGACAAAAATCATCCATCCCTGATTAATTAACTGATGATAAAAGTGTTGGAATGAACCAGGTGTCCAATAAAAACCCTTCCAGACTTCTGCCTGACTTTCCTGAGCAGAAAATCACCTCCTGACTCCGGAGCAGAAAATCACCTCCGTGTTCTGCTGACAAATCTTCTACATGCATGTCAAGCGTGTAACATGCGTTACCAATAAAGCGACACATGTTGGCCTGATTACGATCTCTCACCGCGAGGAGACTCAAGGTGAGACTGCGTGAGGCTAATTTAGTTAACGACGTGCGCAGCAGGCAGGCGGACGACAGCGGTGTGAAGTTATTACAGGTTCACACGGAGAGTTCTTCACAAAGCTCACGCAGAACGGATCATCCAGGTGAAAACGGGAGGGAGGAGAAGAAAAAGGAGGACGTGGAGGAGGAGGAGGAGGAAGAAGAGGCCGGATGAAGCTGAAATCCAATCAAAAGTGGAGACGGTGTGAAGGAGGCAGCGCTCCCAGCGGTCAGGAAGGTTTGACAGTTGTTATTACAGGCGGCAGCTCTGAGGAGTCGCTCAATGTTCAGGGGAAATCAGAGGATGAGTGTGAATCTGACAAATGGCTCGGTTCAGGTGGATGTCGAGGATAACCAGACTCTCTGCCGTCTCCCGTCGGTTCAACTTCTGCGAGCCCAGAGACAAAACTGACAAACTAAATGTTGACGGACTGATGTGATCTGATCTGAGAGCAGCGGCGGATTACAGAAACACAAACGACACCGCCGACTTTCTCTGTTTGATATTACGTTGGAACAAAAACAGGAGTGGGCTCAAAATCTGTATCTGATCCACAAACCAACAAGGAGAGGAGAACTGCTCACACAAACATCTTTAAACTCTACACTACTGTACAAAGAGAAGAAGTGTCAGAAAGAGAGAGAGGAGGAGGAGGAGGAGGAGGAGGAGGAGGAGGAGCTGGCAGAGGACAAACTAGAGAGTAGAAGAGAGAAGTCGGATGCAGGCTTTGTCACGGTGTGTGACTGCCAGTCAGCAGAGCAGCAGCCAGCTGGCTGATGGGTAAACAAAAGCGATGATTAGGGTCCTGCTAACATCGCTAATGACACCGGGACACCCAGCGCAACACCGTCTGTGCGTCTGCAATGTGAGATTGAGTCAGCTGAGATAATAAAGACAAACCCAAGAAGAAGAAGACGACGACGGCAACGACGATGGGAGGGAGCAGCGAAATTAACAGCACAGAAATGTTTTATTGTTCGTGGAAAACTTTAACATATAAAACCAGAAAACGCTCCACCACTTCCTCTAACAACGACGACTAACTCGACACTGAAAACCTCGGCGATGAAAAGAAGCAGCTGCCTGTCGGTCGGGTCGTTACAAAATTCATGCGTTGCAGCCAAACTTTTTCGGTCCAACTCACCAAACTTTATTTCAGATTTGAGCTGAGAACCTAAAAGTCTCCAGATGCTGTTCGGCAGATTGAATTCTGTGTGAAATGAAGAACAAGATGTCTGGAACATTTCCACCTGAAGGGACTGCTGCTGCCACGGAAAAAAAAAGAAAATGAGTTTTTGGGTTCCTGAAAATATAATCAATGCAATTCAAATACGAGCTGCTGCACGACGTCAGACACTCCAGCTGTGATTATAATAATCTCATCTCCTCTTTACTGCCACCTTCAGGTGCTGATTCAATATTCTGATTTATTGTCGTCTTTGTTTGCCGAGTCATTCACCTCTAGAGATCACTTCGTTGGCTGTTGCAGGTTATACGGCGGGCATAGAATGAAAATGCGCATACATTTCCATTTTTATTTGCATATTTTGGATTAATAAGAAAAAAGAACATGTTGCTACTCTGGGATGAAACCTGTCTGAAGTCTGGAGGACGGCTTTAGTTTCCTGATGTCGGGACGGAGGACAGAGCTGAAGTCAGTGGTGGTGTCGTGATGCGTCCCACGATTAAATATTTAGACTTCGAGGTGAGTTCTCCGTCAAGTTGTTTTAGGAATAAAAACAGGAAACATGCGGCAGAAACAGACTGAAGCTGGATCACTGCACCGTCTCACCTGAGAAATGCTTCGATAATAATTCCTCCCATCACTGATTGTCCACTTTGAAATGGTCTCGTTCTATCAAACGCTTTGGCACAGACTCGTCTTTACAAAGAAGCGTTGGAGAAATCAGAGAGACGCTTCCCGAAGGAAAAAGCTGGAGGATGAGGAGGAGGAGCTGCTATCAGCGAACACAACGCCATCAGAGGGATTTACTCCGACCGAGAGATGGCAGAAAATTCCTTTCAACTGAAGGAGAATTCAGAGAATCACTGGACGACTGTGATGTGTGGAGGAGGTGGAGGTGGAGAACAGGATGATAGAGAGGATACAGGAGGTGGAGTAATAAGTGTAATCAGGCGGGGAGAACCTGCAGACAGCAGGGTCTGATTGAAAGCTGCTGCTGCTGTGATGGGAATGTGGATGGTTGTGCAGGTGTTTGGTCAGAATGGACTTCAGTTTCTGTCCTCGCTGTAAGAGTCACAAACAGACGTGAAGTCTGACTGAACCGCCGCTGAGCTGCTGCAGTTTACACCAGTTTCATGCGAGGCTGCTTTTAATAGCTGCTGCTGGACCGACGGCCCACCGGGACAAATAAAACTGGAACTATAAAGTGCAAGAAGGCAAAATAGACGTAGAGAGAGACGGAGGAGGAGACGGAGGGAACCGGGTCGAGTGAAGATGTGGAAGGATGACCACTCGTTCTTTAACTTCCTGTTTGTTAGTTCAGATGGGACGAGACGGATGATGAAAGATGGAGAGAAGTGATGGATGGATGGTGGACACAACGAGACGTCCAGGAGAACTGGCTGAACTGCTCCTTTAATGCAGACCTGAACAAAGAGCCAGAGGTGTTTGTTTGGTCCGGCGTTCGTATCGTGACGCTCACGACGACCGCGGCCTCTCTGCACAGCTGCACACACTTCATACATCTTTCTCTCTGCGTCACCATGTAATATAGATTTAAGGGACACCCAGTCTGTCAGTGATGGAAGTCGGGCCCCAGCTGAGCAGAACCGCACTGACTATAGAGCAGAAATGTCTTCCTCCCCGCTGTGATCCTCTGCAGGCTGCTGAGTCGAGTCAAACCAGGACAGCACGTCAGCCGGCCTCCGATCCGACCGGCTCCTGCTCTTTTTCCGTCGCTCCCTCAGAACGAGAGGCGAGGCTGATGAATCTCTCCGCTCCGGTTACTCCGGCTTAAATTTAGACACTGAGTGGACGCCGAGCGCCTCGGACCGACTCGCAGTCCTCCGTCCTGAAACACACACACACACCGACGAGGTCGATTCCTGAAGCACTCAACCGGCTCTATTTGAGAAATATGAATGTGGCGCATGGCAGGATGTTTTTCCACTTCATCTCTGCTTGTTGCTCCAATCTGATGAGAGCTGCCATGTCAACAGAGACGGCTTTAAACAGAACAGAAGCTCCGACACATGGCCATCACTGCTGTTGTTTGCAGAGCTGTTAAATTGGAATTTTTATGTTGCAGGATTATAGTTTTGGGGTTTTCACCAGCAACAGTGATGCTGAAGCTTTGTGGAGGAAAGGGCTGTATTCTGCAGCACATCCAGATGTGTTTTTTCAGGTTTTCACAGCCTCAAGAAACAAGAAAACTTGTCAGGATCACACGGAGCGGAACGAGACTCCATGTTGTGACAGCCTATAGGTGCTTTCACCGCCAAACTGCCGACTCGTTGTGAATGCTGAGTGAGAACACGACTCATTTTTCAAAATAACTGGATTACAAACAGGCCCTCGAGTCGAGGAGGAAAAATATAATTAAACCCGTTTCCAGAGGCTGAAGAAGCAGCGAACACACACACACACACACACACACACACACACACACACACAGACACACTCCTCGACTCAAGGGCCTTTCTGAAATCCAACTTTTTCAGCCCGTGCACGCACGACAGAGCCGTCTCAGAGAAATCAAAGCAGAAGGCAAGGTCAGACACAGCTGGAGACGGAGGTGGAGGCTACACAACGAAAAACAATCGCCCACAAAACTGACGCATGATGAAACCGAGTCCGTGACCATCAGCGTAAACACAGACTTCACATCCAGGAGCTCCGGGGCTCCTGTCAGCCGCGTCCCCAGCACGGGGCCTCCAGCTCGGGTTAGAGGCAAGGCCACGCCAGCCTGCATCTGGACAAACAGCACGCCGAGGACCGGTCCACAGCCGCTGCCACTGTGGTGTGTGTGAGTGTAGGTGTGTGTGTGTGTGTGTGTGTGTGTGTGTGTGTGTAGGTGTGTGTGTGTGTGTGTGTGTGTAGGTGTGTGTGTGTGTGTGTGAGTGTGTGTGGTGTGTGTGTGTGTGTGTGTGTGTGTGTGTGTGTGTGTGTGTAGGTGTGTGTGTGTGAGTGTGTGTGTGTGTGTGTGTGTGTGTGTGTGTGTGTGTGTGTGTGTGTGTGTAGGTGTGTGTGTGTGTGTGTCGGTGTGTGTGTGTGCGTGTGTGTGTGTGTGTGTGTGTGTGTGTGTGTGTGTGTGTGTGTGAGTGTGTGTGTGTGTGTGTAGGTGTGTGTGTAGGTGTGTGTGGTGTCGGAGCTGAACGTGACTCTGAGCCGCCTGCTGCAGTTAGAGACGCTCAGAACCGACTGATGAGGTGATTCAAAGAAAACCCAGAGGACAGCACACACACACACACACACACACACCTGGTTCGATTTTACACACAAACACGGGCACCGACATAATTATTCAACTGTATGTGCACACACACTCTGCACCGAGAGGTCAAACGTCGACACGGTAAAGAAATATTTCAGCTCAGCACAGTCGTACAGCACACACACACACACACACACACACACACACACACACACACACACACACACACACACACACACACACACACACACACACACACACACACACACACACTCACTGTACAGGGGTCAAAGTTCGTCTGAGTCTAAAATCAGAAATAATTGGTTTGACTCTGGAGTTAAATGAGTGGCTGGCGTTCTGCCTGATAACGAGGCTTCAGTCGCACCTTCGACTGTCACAACATGTCGTCTCTCTGTTACCAACAGTGACGGTCACACAGGTGACCAGACCACAGGTGAGAGTCACACACACACACACACACATATACACAGCATGTATATGTGTGGCAAGTTTAAGTTAGCACTAAAAGGTGATACACAGTGTCCTGTTACACTCTCAGAATAAAGCATTTGTGTTATTAACGTTGTGGAGGTTGGTTCAGGTAAAGATCATCCTCTGGGTTCAAAACCAATAGTCAGCAGGGAGGCTGGAAGTCAGTGATGTGATGGTGTTGTAGTAAATGTTTATTTGTATTAATTGAACATCCAGGATAACTTATATCTAATAGTTTCACCACAGCAGACTGGAACAGCAACATACGTCAGGTCAACGACAGCAAGGAGACGAGGAGAGAGAGAACAACACCAGACTCCCTCAGAAAATCTCTTAATTTTGTGAGTTGTTGCCTCAGAAGAAACTTTATAAACTTTGTAAAATGTCGCAAAGACAAATTCTTAATTATTTGTTCCTTCTTGTAAATTCGGCAAAGGTCATACATTAATTTATTTCTTCCCTTTTGTGGAAAACATTGTTTTTCTATTTGGACGTCGTCACTGAGGAGAGGAGCATGTGGACGATCGATCGTCGTGTCCAGGGACGTGAAGTTCAGGCTCTGCAGGGACGGACTCATGTTCTGAAAGGATTGATGAACAGAACTTCAGCCTCAACAATTCCTGAGCCTCCATCAGCTTAAAGAGTCCGACAGGATGTGAACATCTGCTGGTTTCATGACTCTGAGAAGAAAAGCTGCAGCTTCCTTTGTTGTTCGTCTCCATCAGAGACTCATTCTGCACATACCGAACATGTTTCATGAGCAGGCGACCAAACACGCGGTTTGAATGCTGCCAGGTTACCATGGAGCCCGTAACAGAAGGAAGGGACATGAAGGCATTCGGACAGTGCTGGTGCCAGGTTCTGGTACCGGTTCTACGAGACATACACGGACCGGCAGACTGAGAGTCAACACATCTACGTCGTGTTCCCTTTGAGGTCGAAATGTCTCTACGTAATGAGATTTACATCTGCACTCACAAACCTGCAGCGCTCCAGAAAAGTCCAAACTGTCTCCTCGTTAAACACAACGTAAGCCAGCAGACTGCAGGCAGGCCGTCCTCACCTCTCTGACTCCTGGACTTCACCGCCAACACGCAGCTTTACATGACTTTAAATACCGTCAAATATCTAATATGCAGATTTAATTAATTATTACAATCAACAAGCAGCTTGTTTTTCTCTCAGGGACGTTCGTCGTCTAAATATTCAGTTTTCTCAGGAACGAGCAGAAAGATGAGCTCAAACTAGTTGGTCAGAATGTTACACATCAACATGTGAACATCAAATAATGACTGTCATTGTTATTTAACTGCTGAGAAAGTGCATTTTATTTTATTCTTGAATCATTCTAATCTATTATTTTTATTTCTATGTATGTTTATTTTCACTGTGTTTAATGTTTGTGATGCTGGAGAGACAAAATCTGAATATTAATCTGATTTAATAAAAACAAGCCCGGCAGTGAAAGAAGAAATATAAAGCCTCACACGTTTGCTTTATTACGTCTCGCTTTACACATTTTCTGCCTTTTCATCTCATTATTTTAATTGATTTTCTCTCATAAAAGCTGTTCCAGGGATGGTTGATGCCAGTTAGCATCAGCTATAAACACCACGACACGTCTGGTGTGTTCTGTATCTGCTCCTGATGAATAAACCATGAAGGAACAACAGACGACGACTCTTCCTCGGTTTGATTTGAAGCGCAGCGCAGAAAACAAAAAGCTCGATTCCTGAAATGATCTCAGGTCAGATCTTTGTCGTCCTGAATCAACAGACGAGTCAGCGGCTGTTAGCTGAAGCGATCGCTGGAATAAATCTGCGGCCGCGACGTCCCGTCAGCGCTCGGCGTCCTTGGGGAGGAAATAAAACCTCTGGATGAGACGCCGTCCGTCCTGAGAGGCAGCAGCTCCACACGCGAGGCTGATGTAGGTGAGGAGAGCTCGGCTTTTTGAGCACTCAACAAGATTGGCCTCATCGCTACCTGTACTTTAGAAACACGCTCAGCGAGGACACCAAGGTCACGCTCTGCAGCGATGGATCATTTTCTGTTTCAGGTCCAAACAAACACTGGTTTCCTCCAGCTGTTCTCCTCTTCTCTCACTCCTTCCTCTCTGACCCTCCTGCATTGTATTTTTCTCTTTTTCTTCCACCACATCTTTTATTTTTGGACCTCTCTCCGCTCTCTGGCAGGCGCTGGTTCTCTGCCTCCGGTCCGTTCCTCCTTTTATTTATTTATTTTCCTTCTTCCTACGTTCCAGTTTCTCTCTCTGACCTCTTTAATGTTTCATATCCAGCTGCACGTCTTTTCTTCTCTCCCACCATTTATTTAATTGTTCTTATTGATCATCAGTCTGATTCTGTCTGTCTGTCTTATTATCGTGTGTTTGTTTCTGGTTTCTGTCTGTTATCTGAATATTTTCACATCTTGTGAACAGATTTCATGATGTGTGTTGTAAAGTTCAGACAGTTCAGAGAGAATAAAGCAGCAGAAAACAAGAAGCTGTTCTTAAGGAAAGTAGTTGAGTAAATGTACTTAGTTACTTGAGATACCAGTGGAGAAACAGAATGACACCATCAGGCAGATTGATTATCAACTGCAGCTGAACTTTCCTGATCGATTAATCGTCTAAATTACTCAAAGATTTGTGTGTTTTGGACTTTGTGGTTGTTTTATCAGCTGAGCGTGTTGAGTTATTGATCAGTGGC